>NW_020954550.1:18071380-18102326 GCF_900497805.2 Vombatus ursinus
AAAGAAAGAAAGAAAGAAAGAAAGAAAGAAAGAAAGAAAGAAAGAAAGAAAGAAAGAAAGAAAGAAAGTAAAAACAAGTGGTCCCTGCTCTCAAAGAGCTTACATTATAACTGGGGAGTCAACATATATACATAGGACAAATGCTAAGTAAATAAAAGGTAGTTTGAGAGGAGAAGTTACTAGGACCATAAAGATCTAGAGCTGGAAAGGATATTAGAGGGAATCTAGTCCAACTCCCTCATTTTTAATAAGTTACGTTAAAATATAACACTGATTTTTTTTCATGAGAGGTAGCATAAATGACCTCATCAAGGACATGAATGACTGAATGGAAAAAGAACATGGGCTGGCCATGTAGCAAGAGGGAGGGGTGACAGATGGACAGCTTGAGCACTGCAATGGTATCCAGGAAAATCCACAAGAGCTAGAGGGAGGCCTCCAACACACTGAATGGATCTCTTATGAAATGTTTACTGAAAAAATATGAACAAGAATCACACAAGATGGGAAGGCATAAGCGGGATATACTAGTGCCATCATGGATCCTCTGAGATATGGAGGAAAATTTTTAAATGTATATTTTACTGGGCAAAGTAATGTCAGAGACAGAGAGAGAGAGAGAATGCTAACAGTAAATCAGTCAATAAGCATTTATTGGGTACTTACTATGTGGTACCAGGAATTGTATTAAGCACTGGGGATACAAAGAAAGGCAAAATTGTTCCTGCCCTCCAAATGCTAGCATTCTCTTTGTTACATGAAAAACCCAATTTCCTCCCTTTCAGCTCAAGGTAATGCTTATTTCATGCCTAGTCATAGAAGATCCACAGCAACTGGAAATAGCCTTCTGGGACCATGTGACTTATCTTAGAGGGGAAAGCCAGGAATAGTTTCTTCCCCCAGAGGGGAAGAAGCCAAGAGGCAGAGACCTTGGTGATTCACAAATGTTTATAGATAAGGGTTCCAGGATCTAGAGACCATGTAGCCAGGCTCTTGAATCATTTCTGACTTTAGGCTTTAGTCACAGAGGCTATGTCCACTTATCATCAGCTCACTCCTACACCTTTCTGCACATCCTCTTTCTTAGTGGTAACTAAGTTAGGAATTAAGTTTGGTGGTAGACAAAGAAAGAAAGAAAGAAAGGAAGGAAGGAAGGAAGGAAGGAAGGAAGAAAGGAAGGAAGGAAGGAAGGAAGGAAGAAAGTAAAAACAAATGGTCCCTCCTCTCAAGGAGCTTACATTATAATTGGGGAATCAACATATATACATAGGACAAATGCTAAGTAAATAAAAGGTAGTTTGAGAGGAGAAGTTACTAGGACCATAAAGATCTAGAGCTGGAAAGGATATTAGAGGGAATCTAGTCCAACTCCCTCATTTGGCATCTGTGGCAACTGAGGCACAAAAAAGTTAAATAGTTTGTCCATAGTGACAAGCCTAGTAAATATAAGCGGCAGGATTTGAATCCAGGTCTTTCTGACTCTAAGTCCAGTACATAATTTACTATCCTAAGGCGTTGTCCTACGACATTAGCAATTGGGCAGATAAGAAAAGGCAGTGCCCTCGAAGCATGACTCTGATGTTAAATGATAGTTGGGACTAGAAATGGTACAGGATAAAGCAGATCTTTTCCGTAAGTTATACCACTAACTTTTAGGAGACAGACAAACTGACTAAGGGGGGAGGATTCATGATACATAAAACATTCTGCTTCCTTTCTTCTCTCACTTCAACTATTAATGCTAACCATCTAATGAAAACTAGTAGACTATGCTGTATCAACCAATGTGGCAGCATGGTTCAATGCCCAATGCTGTCCATCTGGCACCTTACTAATGTAATGAACGCATTTAAAAAAGCAAAGTAAATAAAAACCTTAAAATAATTTCTTTAAGTTCCAAATATGGAATATAAGCAGCCCCTAAATTTCTTGATGTTCTCAGATGCAACTAGGTGGCACAATGGATAAAGCCTGGGTATCAAGTCAAGAAAATCCGAGTTTAAATCCTGCCACAGACACTTCTCACTGTGTGACTCTGGGCAAGTCACTTAACCTCTGTCTCAGTTTCTTTAACTATAAAACGGGGATAATAATAATACCTTCCTCTGAGGGCTGTTATAAGGATCAAATGAGATAGCATTTGTAAAGCACTTAGCACAGAGCCTGGCACAGAGTAGGTACTTAATAAATAAATTCTTGTTTCCTTCTTTCCTATTTCAAGATTTAAATCCTTAAATCTCTCAGTGATACCTTTACTTTCCATATGTAAATATCACAATTAAGCAAACAAAATCCGTTACAGTGAACTGCCACAGTTGCATATCTAAAGTCAGAAGTCTTAGATTCAAGTACCCTGCCTCTGACATCTATAAGTTATGTGACCACCTCCTTGGCTCTCATTTTCCTATCTACCAAATAAGGGGGTTGTGTTGGATGGTCCCCAGGGTCCTTTTCAATTCTACTGTTGTGGTATTCTAGGAGAAGGGGCTTGTTCTTAAGCTATAGGGACTGAGTCATTCTCAATGATTTCCAGCAATTATGGAAAATATATATATCAATTCTTTCCTTGAAAAAATATCCTTTCTTCCTACAAAAGCTTGTGGATTGTTTCCCTTTTGTGGAATGCTATATGCAATCATGAGTTTCTTTCTTGCCCAAGAGTATAGTAAAAATAGGGAGTGAGGTAGTGTGGGGGCAATAGGACAGTCAATAATTAGGGGGAAGCTTCCTTCAAATCTAGCCCCAGGTGATATGAAAGTGAAAGCTTAGAAAGGACTCCCCACAAGTTGCTGCTCTCCCTCCCCATTTATTGGTCAGAAAAATTGGCAGGAAAGTGAAAACAACACCTCTAGCTGCATGAGCTCAGCAGGGTTATGTCTTTCACAGAAGGAGCCACAATGCCCAGTTTGCCTGGATAGGTGGGATTCGGAAAAATATGACTGATCATATCTCACTATATATATATATATATATATATATACACATACACATATATATACACACACACATATATATATACACACACACACATATATATACACACATACATACCACCACATATATATATATACACATACCATATATATATATACACCATATACATGCATGCATACATACATATATGCACACATAAATGCGTGTGTGTGTGTGTATATATATATATATGTATGTATGTATGTATATGGGAACAATTCTGCAACCTGTGATTCAGCCCAACCTAACCTTGCTGCCTTTGTTTATCAACTGTGTATCAGAGCCCACTCCTGAATCAGGAACTCTCTGTGCTGCCAGAAAGAACTCTGCTGTAGTGCTCAAGGACAATTCAATTAACTGTCTTTGGAGAGTCTGATTCCCTAGCAGTCACTCTTTTATAACATACACTGAAGCTTCACTCCCTTCTCTTTCCCCAACCATTCACTCCCATCACCAAATAACCACAACAACAACAACAATAATCTGAGGGGAGATACATGGTAAAGTTTTCCAAATCAAACTATATAGTTATTTTTTTGTTGAAAGGACATTTCCAGAAAAGAAAATCAAGCTTCAAACAAATAGACTTTCCCAGTCTTACCTGAGAATAAGCACTATATTTTCTCCAAATAAGATAAAGATTGGGACTAGAAATGTGATCACTGGTAAACGGATTCCCAGGTAAGGAAACTTCCTCTACTAACACAAGTCAATTTCTTCTCTGAAACCTTATAGTCTTAGAGAGTCTGGAGCACTGAGAGGTTAAGAGATTTGACCAAGATCACATAGCCATTGTGGATCAGAATTTGTATTTGAACCCAGGTCTTCCTAGCTATGAGGCTATTTTATCTAGCATGTGAAAAAATACCATAAATTTATCTTAAAGATGTCCACTAAAAAAATCCCCCATCAAATACTTTAATTTTTATATGCCCATTTGTATCCCAAGTAATTTCTTATTGATACTTTAAAAACAATTTAGCTGGTCCCCTGAAAAATGTCTTGAGAGATTTTTATTATAAATATTCTTTCCCAACATAACCATATGAATAAGGCTGGCCTCACCTTTTGCCTCCCCCTAGCCCGTCATTTCCCTGCTGGAGCTATTGGGCCAGTCTAGCTTCACGGGAAGTCTCCCTTAGGAAGCATTCCATTTCAATATTCTATAGTAACAACGAAACACTTGTAATTTGCCTGATGATCTATCTCTTTTTGTTGTTGTTCAGTTATTTCAGGCATGTCCAACTCTTCATGACTCCATTTGGGGTTTTCTTGGCAAAAATACTGGAGTAATTTGCCATTTCCTTCTCCAGATTAAAGCAAACAGAGGTTAAGTGATTTGCTTAGTGTCACACAGTTAGTAAGTGTCTGAGGCCACATTAGAACTTAGGTCTTCCTGACTCCAGGCCCAGAATTCTATCCACTGAGCCATCTAGCTACCTCAATGTTTTGTGTTTATATACTTGTATATTAGACACACACACACACACACACACACACACACACACACACACACATCTACGAGCATGTGTAGATGTGTGTGTGTATCCCCTTATCCCCCCCACCTCCTAGACAACTGGTTGTAAAACAGTTACCAGTCACTTTTTCTTCTGATATATAATAGCTATGTGGCCATGGGCAAGTCACTTAACCTCATTAAGCCTCATTTCACCTTATCTGTAAAATAAGAGTAGCAACGTCTGCAATGTCTAACCTCCCTGATTTGTTGTAAGACTCAAAAGAGATAATGGCTGGAAAGTGATTTTCACATTTTAGCATGCTACATAAATGTCAGATATTATTATTAACCACCTCCCAGAATCAATTTTGAGGGTCATTTTGGAACTTGCTGAGAGTGAAGGATCTGTGGGGGCCTTGATTATTCCTTAGCAGAAAGACGCCTATGAAGATATTCTCGTTTAGAATTTGGACTGCTACATTTGTATGCCAGAACGGAACTCAAAGCAAGTCAATCCACAGGAAACTGGATGCAGGGCACTGCTAATCCTGTCATTTGACTAGTGGCATGCAGTTTTGTGTTGGACTATCTCAGTGAGATACATAATAAGAAAGGTTCAGAGCATTCCAAGCTCTGTAGTTTCCCTGACTACTGGAGAGGGGAGCTCTTCTGGACCTCATTTGACACCATGGCATAGAATAAGCCTATAGATCTTTGAAACAAATTGAAAACAAATCAGGTTTTTAAAAGCCATCTTGGGAGGAAGGGTTAAACTTTAAAATAATTTTCTCATTGTCATAACCAACAACTTTCTTAACAAAACCCAAAATACTCTTATTGTTACATGTGTTTATCTTTTAATGATTAAAAATTAACTTGTAGCCTACATCCTTGCTTGGAAAACTGTTACTATTTTAAGCTCATTGCCAAAGAACAAAATGGTTTGACATAGTAGAAAATGAAGTGATATGGAAAGTGGATAAATTAAAAGGCATTCATAGTCTTTTTTCTTCTTCTGGAAATCTACAAGAAATTACAAGAAACAATGTGATTATTGTTTTTCTTATTTGCATTTGCACAGTGCCTTCACTCCAAGAAACTTAATTGACTAGTGTGCTTTTTTTAGGTTCTCATGTCATGTATTATATAACGTTTTTTAAAAAGGCTTTCTAAAACTCTGCCAGTGTCCATATTTCTCATCTTATCTTATCTCAAGGGCATTTGTCTGTCTCAAGCTATCACAGAGGTGTGTGTATTTCTGAAGTAGGAGAAACTAGCACTGTGCCTGATTATATATTTATTGTAAACATCCCTAACTCTTAATGACTGTGAGAAGATAAGTATGAAAGAGTATATAGATTTATGTATCTATAAAACTGTATTTATACCCAATGAAGTGGTCCATCTCAACTAAGGGCAAACATCTAAATGCACACATGCACACACAGACACACACAGACACACAGCCTGTTTGAGTACAAAGGCGAATCTACTCCCTAGAAAGTGGGCAGAGGGAGAAGAATATCTCTAATCCTCAGGAAGCCAGGATTGTGGGAATGTCCCCTAAACTTGCCCTAAAGGAAGAACTTAGCTACTACAGGATAATTCCTTTTAGCTACTATAGGATAATTCCTATTAGGAGCAGAGAGATGGAGTTACTAAGGGATGACTTCAACAGTGTCTCTTTAGGGACAGGTAAATAAAGGAGGTACTGAGGAAATAGAAATGGGAAAATATTTAACTTGTTAGAAATGGAAGTTATAATAATAGTTTACATGAATAGTGTATTAAGGCTTATAAAGTGCTTACACACATTATCTCATTTGATCCTCAAAGAAATCATGAGGCTGGTGTTTTTATTATAGATAAAGACACTGAGGTTCAGAGACATTACACAACATCCATGACCACATAGCTAGTAAGCATCTGAAGTAGGACTTGAATTCAGGTCTTCCTGGCTCCAAAGTCAGCACTTTCATCCCTCTACCACAAAGAGAAGCAGTCATCAAACAATAAGTCAACCACATTGAAGTCCATTATTGTTAAAATTATTAGAACAGATTATTAAAGTGATAGTTTGTGAACACTTAGAAAAAAATGTTCACTATAAGCCACTATAATATATTCATTGATAACAAATCAAGTCAAATTAGTCTCATTTTCTTTCTTTTTTTGGACAAGGTTATTAAACCAGTAGATCAAGGGAATGCTATGGACATTGTACATCTGGATTTCATCAAGGCGCTTGACAATATTTCCCTATAACCTCAGGGTAAAGATGGAGAAAGAATGATAGCATAGTGAGGTAGATTTGAACTTGGTTGGATGACTGAACCTAGAAGGTGATCATTTAAATCAATATCAACAAGTCAAATAAGTCAATATCAATTTGGATGAATGTCTTTGAGGGAGTGCTGCAGGACTCTGTCCTCAGCTTTCTTTTATCTGACATTTTTATCAAAGATAAAGCTTAAAGCATAGATGGCACAAATATTATATTTGCAGATGACACCAAGCTAGAAGGGATAGTGGATATGTTAAATGACAAAATACGGATCCAAAAAGGCTGAAGTCAATAAGATGCAATTAAATGAAGTTTGAAGAGAAAAGTACATACAGGATGAAGGAGATGTAAGTAAAAAACCAGTTCATGTGAAAAAGATTTCAGAGTTCTAATTAACTATATGTTCAATATCACTCAATAGTATAACATGGCATTAAAAAAACAACCCTAATGTTACTGGTATTAATAGAAGCATAGTGTCTAGAACAAGGGAGGTGAGAGTCCCCTCATATTCTACCTTAGTTCATATATAGACTATCTAGTTCTGAGTGTCATATTGTAGAGGGGTTATTGACAACTTGAATTGTGACCTGTGAAGGTAGAACAGAATGTTCAAGGGAATAGAAACCACTTCACAAAAGGATTGGTTGGAAAAGCTGGATAAGGATGCACATATCTTAGAGAAGATTTAGAGTAATATGATAGTAGCTTTAAAAAGTATCATGTGGACAAGGAAATAGATGCGATCTGCTTGGCTCCAGAAGGCAAAACTAGGACCAATGGATCAAGGAAAGCATATTTCACCTAAAGGCAAGGGAAAACTTCAAAACAATTAAATCTGTTACAAAGTGGAATCAACGGCCTTGAAAGATGAGATGTTCCTGTCATAAGGGGTCTTCAAGTTTAAACCAGATGACTATTTTCCAGGAATATTGTAGGCTTAGTTATATGTTGGACTAGTTAACTGTTGAGGTCCCTTTCAATTCAGATATTATCTAATTTTCTACGGGATTGAAAACTAAATGGGACAGGAAAGTTCCCAAGATCTCTGTCTGTCTGTCTGTCTGTCTGTCTGTCTGTCTGTCTGTCTTTCTCTCTCTCTCTCTCACACAATAATTTCCACTCCCTTCTCATTCCATTTAGTTCCATTCTAATTTTGGAGGGAATTTGGAAGTTTTGCTGTCCCATGAGAGGTCATGACAGGAGCAGGAGTAATTCCACACTATAAGAATTAGTTAATATAAATGTTTTTGTTCCAAAGGGCACTAAGATGTTTATACATAAATTTCTTTGTTGTTGCTTTTTTCTGTGGATCACTGGAGTATTAGATAGCTAGAGAGCTAGCTAGACAGACCAACATTCCGGTAGATAGAGAGATAGAGAGATAGAGAGATAGATAGATAGATAGATAGATAGACAGACAGATAGATAGATATGGGTGGATGGATAAGAAAGAAAGGAAAGACAGACACAGACAGACAATCTATAAAGAGATAGTCATAGACAAAACAAACAAATTCATGTCAAAGATCTTAGTGCCCTTTAGAATGAAAATATTCATACTTACTACTTCCTACAGTGTGGAATTCCTCTCACTCATGTCATGACCTCTTATGAGACAGGAAAGCTCCCAAGATCTCTGTCTGCCAGTCTATCTGTCTCTCTGTGTCTCTGCCTCTCTCTCTCTCTCTCTCTCTCTCTCTCTGTCTCTCTCCCAATAATAATTTCCACTCCCTTCTCATAATCTTTCCACATCTTAATATACCCATCCAGTTTGCTTGCCTTTCTACTCCAGTTTCTACAGCCTTTTCTTGGTACTCTTCCCAGTGGTTCAGGGATTAGATTCCTTGTGAAGCCAAATAAGATACTAATTTGCATATCCAAAATGGGTCCCAAAGTGCAGTGATCTAAGTAACATATCTAGGGGGAAACTTTCAAAGAGTAATCAATTAATCAATCCATCAGAGACTGTAAGAAATATTTTGGCATTGCAACAAACATGGTGGTAAACTAACTGAAAATGGAAAGAAACCTTGGGTGATCTATAATTATATAATGCATGCTTCAACATCATTTACCAGATTTACACAAGCCAGTTTATGAAAGCATTTGATATCCAGGAGATAAAAACAAATAGTTTTATAACCAATGTTTAATACCAAACATAACATTAAAATTCAGTACATTTTAATGTGAGACAGAGGTTTAGGTCAATTTTTGTTGCTTCTGAACCAACTTATATTATATTATATTAATGGCTCACAATTCCTCACATAGTATTCATATTAACCTAAAGATGTCCACTAGATTTGCTCAACATCGCTTCTGTACTACACATTACCAGAACTTCTTTACCTGATTCTTTGCCTCAAGTTCAGAACCTGGCTCATTATCCATTTACCACTGATCTCTAGGATTGATGCACTGAACTGGGAAATGCAATAGCCATCATTTACATGCTGGGTCTTTCTCTCACACCAAGCTTCTGAGTTGCTCCCTTGCTTCACCCTTTGCAGCTATTATTCTGTGCTGTTTGAGGAAGTGCAAAGGAAAAGCAGACCTAAAAAGCTATGTGTGGATCATGTTTTCACTAATTATACTAAACAACAGTTGTTGTCCCTTAATATTGTTCCTTATTTTCTCTCCACTTCTGAAAAAATTAAGGCTCAGAAAACATCCATATATCTAAGACGGTTTACCTTGGTCCTAAATAGACACAGCAAAAGCTTTAAAGTCATCCAACAATAGAAAAAGTCTCCCTCATTTTAAGATGAGTATAGTAAGTGAATCAGAAAAATTTACCGTCAGAATCTCATTTATGTTCAGGATCAGCAAATCAACTCAATTAATGTGTTTTTTTTATTAAAAAAAAGAGGAAAATCCTCATAGGAAAAAGATAAAGCTATAAAGTCATGTTTTGCTTAGAAGTCATCTTCTTGAAGGCTTAATAAGAATAATTTTAGGTATATTTTTAAAAGCATCTGACTGTATAGGGCTGCCTTGAAATAGAAACATTAAGTAAAGACTCAACTAATTGTCTTGATTACATTTTCATATATTAAAGACAACCAGCTATGCAATTATGGTTTGAGATTCTGCTTGCTTAGACATAATTTGTCACCTTTCACAAGTTAGTTTTTTTTTAAAAAGCATTTTCTTTAAATGGTTTACTTTCCATATCATCACATTTAATCAATTGTCATTAACCAAAGGAGGAGAGGAAAAGGAATAACTGAAAAAAGAACTGATTTACAAGCTAATTTGAATCAAGATGTGATCCTTAACAAAAAGATATCAGGAAGAATTATCTTTGATTTCTCAAAAATTTTCAACTTAGTTCTATTATGTTTTTTACTGGCAATTTAACTTTCTGTCTTCAAAAAAACTCCTGTCCAACATATAAACTGAATCATAAGTTATATCTCCACCCACAATCCATTCCTGTATTCTCTGACTTTAAATTGAAAATAAACTAATTTTAAAATTATGATTAATAGACTGAATTTCATTTTCCATATATAATTATGAACCACATATGCTAATTTAAAAATGTTTAAGAGCTTTTTCCAACACATACCAATTTCATGCAATTAAGTAATCCAAAATACAATCTTCCTTGATGTCTAAGGCAAATGATGAAGGAAAATCCCAAGGAATATAAAATTGGTTTCATTGTTTTGTAATGTCTTTTAACTAAAGATGTACCTGGTAATCATGACTTATAGCAGTTATCTTGAAGAATTATTCATAATCAAATTTTACTACAGCTTGTGAGTTTATGACAGTTCTATGAGAACTGAAGAATTTTCACATACTAAGATATCTTGATAGCAGACTATGCTTTTTATTTTCTGCAGAGACTTTAAAAATTTTCAGTACTCATATGAAAACAATATCACAACTAGAGATTTAAATGGATAAAATTCAATGCTGTCACTTCCCTCTAACAAATCAAAACTTCAAAAACTCAAATGATATTCAAGACTTCCATTATATAACCCTTCAACAAACAATGAAATGTTATTGATTTTCCATTTTAAAGCCTAGTCAATGTACCTCAGAATAAATAAGCAATAAAATAAATTAAAAGTAAATGAAACCATATGTTAAAAATCCTGAGATCACAAAGAGAACAGTTGGTAGACATTTAAATTGGAATTAAAGTTAAATATTTATGTTGTTTCATTTGGCAAACTGGACATGTTCATTCTCAAAGGAGACAACACATTCCAAATGGTGTGTTCCATCCATTCTTCTCCCTAACCTCATTCATAAAGCAACCATTCAATTATGCAATGGGATAACCCATGTTTAATAAGCACTGGTTGATGTTTAATGTTAATTGCTATGCATGCAAATAAGCAACTATCACCCATTTTTATACTTAACAATTTAGGAAAAACCCACATGCATGTATACCTACATACCTGATCAGAAAGAGAAACATATGTAATGTTTTAAATAGGGAATTACAAAGGACAATTGAATTGACACAAGGCATATGAATGATCTCAGGCACTCCAGAGTGTGCAAAATGAGCAGGTTGCCTGAGCAAAGGACATAAAAGACTGTCGCTCTGATTGACCAAGCCCTACTATGTTTGCAATTCCTCCCTAGTATTTGTAGTGATTCCTGTGTGGAGAAAATAGATTTTCAGGAATGTGATGCTCTCTTTCATCTGCATTTCTGGGGCTCTTAAGGAAGTGGAATTCTGTATGAACTGATTGCAGTTAAGAAATTGTCGTACCTGGACCTGACTGAGCTTTCCTTTAAGTGCCTGCATTTGTATGGAGATCACCAACTGAAAAAGCCAGAGACGAGCAGTTGGATTAATGCAAATGCATTATTGCTGTATTCTTCTGACTTTTGTTAGCTATGGTTTACATGCTAGACATGCACTGTTGCTTTCCCTGCAGAGCTCAGGAAAATAATGAATACCCTGTAGACCCAACAAGACAAACAGTTTTAGTTACAAGCACACTGTGCGCAGATGATTCACACTCTGCCACAATGACTGAGCCACGGAGTAGGTAGCATTTCTGCCCATGGAAGCTACAAACATTTCCTTTCTAAAGGTTGGCATAGTTTTGCACTCATAGAAAGAGGAGTTAGGAGGAAAACATCTCTCTCTCTCTCTCTTCTCTTCTCTTCTCTGCTCTCTCTCCCTCTCCTGTCTTCTTTCTCCTCTCTACCTCCTAGCTCTTCTCCCCTGTCTCCCTTATTTACCCCCTTTTCCCTTTTTCCCTTCTCTTCATGCATAACACTGTTATAGACCAACCTGCATGGGTGCTTCGTGTCTCATTGTCAACAACGTGTCCTTCTTTTATCTCCGTCAAATGCTGTGCTACCTCTATCTAAAACAGCTCTAGATTTAGCGGAGTGATCATGCATGCACAACACACCCTCTCTACACACTCTGAACATACACTCTGATGTTTGCTAACCGGCTTCAACATCAGCACCGGAGCTGTCCCTCCTGCCGCACACGCGTATTTACGAAGGACCCCGCTGTCCTCTGGGAGTTGTAGTACACTCTCTTTACTCCTGAAAGCTATTCAAAAATCAAACATGCTAAAAAGCGAACTACATCTCCCAGCAAACACTTAAACAGCTTCTTTCCTCTTGCTGGCCCAGTTCACTTGGCCTTTCTCCTCCTCCCTCCTCTCTATTGCCTCCTTCACTCTCTTTATCTCTCCCTCCCTTTTCTTCTGAATACACAGGAGAAAGTGAATCCATCTCAACCAAGTCTAGAGATATTTCATGACCATCATTTCCCCTCTAGAACACGCATTTAAATTCCAGGTTGGGTATCTTACTTCGTATCAAGTCTCAGCACAAACCAAGTGTGCTCTCCATTTGGACTTTTACTCCAAACCCGAAAAGTTTGTACATTTCCTTGGAGTGAGTGGAAAGGTTCACAGTTCTCTTAATTTCATACACAAATCTTTGGGAGAAAGAATATTAACTCCCACACAAACACCCAAAGAAAAAGGTCCTCACGCATACTTATGTAGAACAGTAATCCATGTCCACAACAATATACACGAGCCGGAATCGGAGGGTTTTTCTTAGCAACCATTCCAGCTAGAACCTCCTGAGTAAGTACCTTCCCCACCCCACCCCATCCCCTTTCAAGCCCCAAAATCTTACCTTTCCGTAAAGCTCCATTCTAATCTGGGGTTGGGAGGTTCAAAAGTAATCCCACCTCTAGACTGAGAACGGGGGTCTCACGCAGGAAGCAGAATAGAAATTGAAAAGTAGAACACAATGGGGGGGGGTGGAGGGGTATGATTGCGGTGTTTAGATGGATGACTTTTTCCACTGAAGAAGGCAGCAGTGGTATATTGAAGTGGCAGCTGCAAGAGAACGGACCGGAGAGTCTCTTAGGAAGTACAGCATAAACGATAGCGTAAGTACAACCCCCAGGCCCTCCCCCAGTCACCTTGTACATTCATTAGCACACAGAGACACCGGTCACAGGCTTTGAGCTGATAGGGCAATAGACGATTTACTCAAAGCAAGGAACATAAATGAATGCATTAATCATCATAAGCCAGAAGCACAGCCACAGAAATGCACCAAACAGAAACTGCTTTTTTTTAATGTAACTATTAAGTTATCCTACCCCATCCTTAAAATAAAACTACCCTTCCCAGAAGAAGAATCATATACCACCAGTCTAGGCCAATTGTTCAAAAAGTGATTGTCAATTCCCCCCACCCCCCCACCCCCCCACCCATTTATTTTAGTAAACTCAATTTTTGTTTTTTTTTCCCCTCAGCTGACAGATGGTTTATGAGTGCATGTGCATCTACATGTATTAAATATCTGCACCGTATTTACTTACATATAGTTCATAGACTCATATTAGGCTCTTGGTTTTAGAGCTGGAAGGGATCTGAGAGATGATCTATTCCAACCACCACATTTTACAGATGAGGAAACTGAGATATAAAAGGTGAAGTGATGTGCCCAAAGTTGCTCAGCTACTAAATGGCAGAGCCAGGGTTTGAACTCAGTTCCTCTTGATTCTAAATCCAGCACTCTTTCCCCAGTCTTAGAGACAGCATTACAGCATCACACAGAACAAATCACAAATCAATTTTACAGTGACCTCCTGGATAAGGTCAAATAAAGGGAGATTGGCCCATACTAAGAAAAGCATTATCTCATTTTTGTCTCAAGAGGATGCCTGGGAACAGTATAGCCTTGGGGGGGGGGGAATCATATTACTCAGTCCTATAAAGGAATTGACCCATGGGATTTTTTAAGTCCAGTCACAGAATGTTCAGTTTCCTAGTTCTAACTCAAGGATTCTAGTAGCATTAATTAAAGGTGGCACATAGATTATGCTGAACATTCTAAAGATACACATTAAACTATTCACTTCATAGTTTGAGTTTACATGATAGCTATAACAATTCCATCCTTCTGCAATTAAATTAGTGAATAGACAATATAATTTTAAAAATCAACATAAGTATGATGCTTAATGCTCCCCAAATGAAAATTCCAGTTCTAGGGGTTTTCTATTAAAGTCAGCATGAAGCAAGTCTTTGTAATACGCCTTTTTCTATAAGAGATGCATTTATTGTCTTTGATAAACACATTGTGAATACCATTTACAGAAGAAAGTTGCTGTTTAAGAGTAAACTGTCTCTCCAGGTCACTTATGGCATACCTTTTTGTAGCATCTTGGCTCCCAGCGACCACTGTAGAGAATGTTATTACATTTCTGAGCTGCCATCACTATCTTTTGTATCTACCATTTCCAAGGATTATGAAGTGTTGAAACACATATGTATTTTTTTAGAATGACAAATGATTAAGGATTTAGTTTCTTCCAGTAATCTCTCTCTTCTTTAATCTACATTACAAAATTACTACATGCCTTGGTTTTTAACAATGCCTTTTAATTTGAAAGAATAACAAATGAGAAATTGACTAAAAGGTCTGGGCTAAAAGGTTTGAATCTCAAGTAGCTTCCTTGAATTCCTCTTTTATTTTCTTTAGCCTCGAATTGAACTGCCCCCTACTGGGCATTCAGGTTGTTGGGAAGAAAGGGAAAGAAGCATGTGGCTTAAAGTCAGACACATATACTAAAGCACACCTGGCCTCCATTCTCGGAACAGATGAAGGTAGCCTAGGGCTGGTTATCAATTTAGATTCAGAAGAGAAACACTTTTATTGACTCCCTCTGGCTTTGCTTAGTGGCCTTATCTCTGTATCAAAATATTTGATCACTGGGGCATTTTCATGTCTGAAAATATCAGGATTTTGTCATGAATCAGGCTCTAAGAGCTCAGTTGTACTCACAGAGTGATAACCTATATTTAACTGGTCCTGTGCAAAGTATTAAAATGTTAGGAATTTTCAGGTGAAAAGATGACACATTTGCACGGTCTTAACCAGGCCTAATTTTATGAATTGTGGGTGTGTATTGAAAAAAAGAACACATCTTGACTTCTGTACTAAATTATCAACCTTTCATTAAAGTTCTGGAAGCAGAAAGGGATTGGGATGCCATAACAAATTCAAAGATTCCTGGCCATCAAGACCCAGAAAATTTGGCATTCTTTAGGTATAGGATTTGGCCAAAGGAATAGGAATTAATGCAAGGAAATGGTGATCAATACTTGGCAAGTAGAGCAGACAAAACTATGAAATAGGTAGTCAGTTCAAGTTAGCAAGCATTTATTAAATACCTACCTACTATGTTCCACGCATTGCACTAATTGTTGGGTATATAAAGAAAGGCAAAAAAAATGTTTCCTATTCTCAAGGCTAATGGGGGAGACAACATGTAAATAACTGTGTACATATGATGTAAATGTGTGTATGTATATTGTATACATATATGTATATAATTATATATACAAACACATATATATGTATATAAAATTAGAGATGGAGATGAAAAAGGGGAGAATCTTGGGCATGAGGGGATGACCAGTGAAAATACCCAGAGTTGGAAGATGGAGTGTTAGGTGCAAGGAATATCAAGAAGACCAGAGTTACAGGATTATAGAGTATGTAGATGGGATCAAGATGCAAGAGACTAGAAAGGCAGAAAGGGACCAATTTTAAAAGCCAAAAAGAGGATTTTATATTGAATCTTGGAAATGATATGGAATCAATGTAGTTTGTTGAGTAGGGGGGTAACATGGACAGAGTCCTACATTTTAGGAAGATCACTTTGACAGCTAAGTGAGGACAGACTGGAGTGTGGAGAGACTTCAGACAAAGAGACCCAACCAGAATGTTATTGCAAGAGTCCAGACATGAGGTGATAAGGACCTGCACCAAGCAGGTGCTGGTGTCAGGAGAAAAGAAGAAATATACTAGAGATGTTTTGAAGATTTTGGCAACTGTTTGGATATGAGGAATGAGATGGTGAGGAGTCAAGAATGACAACTAGATTGTGAGCCTATGTGACTAGGATGGTGATGCCCTATTAATAGGGAAGTTGGGAAGAAGGAAAGGTTTGGGGAATAGGGGAAATATAATGAGTACTGAGTAATGAGTTTGGATATGTTGAGTTTAAAGTGTCTATAGAACATCTGGTTCAAGATGTTCATTGTCAGAAATTGGAGGTCAGGGGAGGGGTAAGGGTTGGCTAAAAAGATCTGAAAGTCATCTCAATAGAGATGATGATTGCACTGCAGCTGATAAGATCATCAAGTAAAATGTTACAAAGGGAGAACAGAAAAAAGCCCACGACAGAGTTTTGGGGAACACTCATAGTTAGCAGGTATGACCTGGAGAAAGATCCAACAAAAGAGTTCAAGAAGGAGTGCTCAAACAGGTAGGATAGAACTGGAAGAGAACAGTGTCACAAAAACCTAGAGAGAAGGGAATACCAAGAAGAGGATGGTCATCATTATTACAGGCTGCAGAAAGGTCAAGAAGGATGAGAACTAAGCAAAGGCCATTAAATTACCAAGCTTGTCTTTGATGTTGAACTGCTTTACCACCACCATCCAGCCACTCTATTACACTAAGATATAAATAACTTCTGTAATTGACTCAATATCGTGTGCTAATGGATTGCTTGGAATGGGAAGAATCTTGAGGACTACCTCAAAAAAAATTACTTTTTCTCTTTGACTTGTTAAATCTCCAACCAGCTTTCTGAATATAACTCATGTCTGTTCCCAATCAAGTATAGGACAATCATTCCATCCCACAAAAATTCAAAGCCACATAAAATAATTCACAATAGCCCATAAACAATTTAGCCAAACACACAAAGGCATGATTATGGACCATAATTAGCACTACTCTGTTTCCTTTCTCTATTAAGTCCTACTTTCCACAGAGTCCATAAGTTCTTCAAACATAACACCACACTCTGGTATAAACTCCCTTTGGAATGGAAACAGACTTGGGGTTGCTACTGGGGCATCTCTCTGAAGGTTTACTGAACCCCACTTTCCAAAGAAATGCATGTTGTACCCTGACCCCCAGACTGAAAGCACTACTTTGTGGTTCTGAGTCATTTCAAAGAATGCTGTATCATGATGAGGTCAAGTCAAAGTCAGCCAGTCAATAAGCATTTATTAAATACCTATCGTGTGCAGGCATTGTGTTAAGTTTTAGGAATACAAAAAAAGGCAAAAAAAAGTTTCTGTTCTCAAGGAACTTGAAGTCTAATGAAAACTCTGGGTGACTTATTTTTCTTTTATTTCTGGTACTTCAAGGAACTTTGTACTGGGGGCTTAGAGAAGAAAAAAAAGTAACTCCATTCCTTCCAGTGAGCTGGAGATGAAAATTCTGTGACAATGTCCTGGAGGGGGAAAAAAAAGAGAGATAAGGACTAAATGTCAACTTCATGGTGGATAGAGTTAGACTTGGCATACAAAAGACCTGGGCTTTAATTCTGCATATGACACCACCTATGTGACCATGGAAACCTTATTTAACCTCTCTGAGCCTCAGTTTTCTCAGCTGTACATTAGGGATGACAATACATGTTTTGTCCTTATACCAAAGGGTTGTCATGTAGTTTGAATGGCATAATGTATATAAAGCACTTTGCAAACCTTATATACATATATATATGTACATATATACACACATATATGTACTATATATATACACATATACATATACATATGTAATGTATAGATATTCATGATTATTAATATTATTTTCCCATCTAAGTGCTATTTAATCTTGCAATGATAGTGCTCAGTAGAGAGATTAGTATATTTGAACAACTATTTAAGGGCCCAGAATTTTACCAACAGGGAAGTTTTTCTTTGTGGGGCCTGCCATCATAATTGAGACACATTCTATGCTCTGGCTGGCCCTGATCTTGAAGATATGCTGCCTTCATAGCACCAAACA
The DNA here is from genome assembly GCF_900497805.2 of Vombatus ursinus. Lineage (NCBI taxonomy): Eukaryota > Metazoa > Chordata > Mammalia > Diprotodontia > Vombatidae > Vombatus > Vombatus ursinus. The sequence goes on from NW_020954550.1 coordinate 18,089,446, forward strand.
GAATTGACTGGCTTGTCTTACCTTTGGAAAAAGTTAAAATAATTCCTAATAGGAATAAAGATTTTTTCAAAATAAAAAAAATAATCTTTTAACTCACATTTGTTTGGTTTGTTTTCAACCCTACAAGTAAATCTAATCAAGTTCCACTGTACAATATTGAATATACTCCCAAGGAAACCGTAAAGACCCATTTGTTTTGCTAGCATAAATATAATGACATTTTCCCATTTAGAATATTCATAGTCTGAAGTCCTTATTGAGGCCCCAAAGTGAATATTGTTCCCAGGTACTATGACAAGAATCAGTCCCTTATAAATTGTTACCAATATTTCATTCCTTTCTCTCTCCTTTTTTTTTCTACTATGATTAGGAAAGAAGATGCTGTATTACATTTTTACCATGGAATTCTTAGTTTCTTTGCTTATTTTCCCATAATACATCTTATTTGGAAATTGTCAGTGTTTCCATATGAAAGCAAGTATGTATTTGATTTAGGATAACTGAATTAAAGGAATTTTTTGAATTCAAAATTTCTGATGAAATATACAATTTAAAATTCACTCATGTCTTATAGTTTTAGAACAATGAAATTGGTTATTAAAAACATCAGAGAAGAAGGAAACTTATAATTAAAAATATATAAAACCATTTTCAATATACTGGTTTTTTTTTTACTAAGTAGAATAGGAAGAAAGGTTAGATTAAGCAACCTCTAATATCCCTTCCAACACAAAATACTATGATCCTATGTGTTCCAATCAATTCAATTAAAAATATTCATTTATTAAACTCTTACTTTGTGCAAGGAAATGTGCTCTAGGTATCGGGAATTGAAAGCTAAAATGAAACAATCCTAACCCAAAAGAAACTAACATTCTCCTAAGAAAATATTACATGTACATAGATGAATAAATACAAGGTATTTTGAGATGGGATAAAGTACTAACAAAAGATTATGGAAATCTTCACGGAGTAGGTGATACTTGAGCTGACCCCTGATGGAAAAAAGGGATTTTGAGGAGTGGAAATGAGGTGGGGATGGCTTCTAGACAGGAGGTCCTTGTACAAATATGTAGAAGGATGGGATAGATTGCCAATTTTGATGAATAGTTAGCTAGTAGAGAAGTTTGACTAAAACATAGACTGTATGAAGGGGAATAATGTTAAGTAAGTTTGGAAAGATAGTTAGAAGCCAGATTCTGTAGATGTCAGGCTAAGGAGTTTGTTTCTTAGAGACAATAGGGAACCATGGAAAATTGTTCAGCAAAGAAGTGACATACTCATCATAGGAAGATTATTTTAGGAAGAGTATTTTTATCAAGCATTTAGAGGCTGGGTTGTAGAAGAGACAGATCATAGGAAAAACAATTAAGAGGTTATTGCAATATTCTAGACTAGAGGTGATTGTGATAAACTGAGGTAGTGGCCATACAAGTATAGAAAATTAGATTGATTCAAAATATTGTCAAGAGAACTTGGCAATTGTTTGTATATGAGAAGGCAAGGAAAGGTAAGAGTCAAATATGATTTAAAAAAATACAAACCTGGGAGACTGAGATGATAGTACTCAGAGCAAAAAAAATATTTAGAGGAAGGATGATTAAGGGGAGGATGTTTTGAACATATTTGAGATATTGATTAAAAATTCAAAAGAAATGTTCAATAAGCAGTTAGAGATATAGCACAGGATTTTTGGATTGAGATTTGGAATGGATATGTAAAGCAGATTTAGGAGTTATCTGCATAAAATTATAATGTAATAATTATAATATATTATGATTCAGCAAAAGAGACTGAAAAAGAGCAATTAAAGAGGCAAGAGAAGAAGTAGTGAGATCAGTATTAAAGAAGTCAAGGGTGGAGAGAGTGTCCAGGAGAAAGGAGTAATCATTTGAATCAGAAGTTGCAGAGAGGTCAAGGAAGAGAAATCCTGAGAAAAGATAAGAGTATATGATGTTGGGGAAATCATGAGAGAATGGTTTCAGTCAAGAAGTGGGAGTGGAAGAATGATTACAAAGAGTTGGGAAATGGGTGGAGAGATAAGGGGAGGCAGTATGTGTCAGCAATGTTTCCTTGGAATTTAGCAATGAAAGAGAGGGGAGATAGAAAACAATAGTTTGAAGGTATGAGAGAGTCAAGTAAATGTTTTTTGAAGATAGGTGAGATCTGAGAGTATTTTGACTTAGTAGAGCTTTCTCTGCTACACCATCATACATGTATAGCTCCTGCACTTACCTCACCCTCCAGAAGTTACCTTTCTTTTTAAAATGCAATGGGAATTTTGGAAAATGAAAAAACCACCAAGCCTCTCATGCCGAAAGGGTTTTTTTCTCTCTTTATTTGTGGACTTTAGGGGTCACAATTTCCCTTGCTTAAATACAGAAAGGGAAGGCTTCTAGGGATATCCTAGGTTCCAACCCTTTGTATACTTTTTGCTAGGCTTGTGACACTGTAACATCAGTCCCCCCCAAACACAGTGCTCTATTGACTCTGGCTCCCAGATTCAGACCACATGTCTCAACCAGATGTATCATCATTAAAACAGAGTCATTCACTCTTCCTCTTTCTTATCTGTAAATATGGATATTAAGTTAAAAAATGCAACAGATAGTTTTGGTTTCTGCTGATTAAAATACTATAGTGGGCAGCTGTATGGCACAGTGAATAGAGTGTTGGGTTTGGAGTGGGGAAGAGCTGAGTTTGAATGCTGCCTCAGAAACTAGCCATGGGACTTGTGCAAGTCACTTCAATTCTTTGACTGTATTTCCTCATCTGTAACGGGGAGATATTAGAAGCACCCACATCCTAGGGCCTGTTGTGAGGATCAAACAAAATAATATATGCAAAGCACTTTTTAACAGTAAAACTTTATAAGAATGCCGGGTACTATGAACATTGCATCAGATATAATGACTTAGAAAGGGAGCATTTAGGACAAGGGCTATAACTTTTCAAGCATGAAGTTTATAGAGAGCAGTTAACTCACAGTACATATCACCTCCCTGAGAGAGGACAGAGTCAGGAAGACTGTGTCACCATCTTTCTTCCCTACCCTCACTTGATTCCAAGTGCAGATTTCACACAGATCATAGTTCATGCTTGGATTTTCCCCATCACTCTGGCTCAGGAATTATCAAAGCCAATCATGCTGATTCAATGCGTGCCATCAGCTCCTTATGACTTCTCTCTCTTATCTGTTTTCTGATTGCAATATAGTCCTCCTCCTTTTCACTTGCTATGGCTTCCTACCACACATCAATTTGCTTGGGATGGCTTCCTCTTTTATCTACCCATAAGGCCCCTTTAAATTCCAAGGTCAGGATCAAGAGATGAAATTTATGAATCTTGGTTACTACCTATCCAAGGTCAGTGGAGAGGGGAGAGAAGCAGAGGGGAGAGAAATCTATGGCAATAACTCTCTGGAGTTACATAAAAATATTGAGAACATGTATGTAGAGACCAGACTGAATATGCCCTTGAAGACTGGCTGAAATGTCAATTTCCACAAGATCATCCAGCATGACAAAGGTCCAGGCAGAAAGAGGACCCTGAGGCTTTGAGGATCACTATTTTTGCACTTGAATGCCCATGTACTTCCTTATAATTTCCACTCCCAATGTTACTAAAAATCACAAAATCACTGTACATTCAGTCTGTGGTCCTAAAATCACAGAACAGCAACAACAACAAAGATGTCTAATCTTCTGACTGTTTTCATTTTGCTCAATGAGCATGAAACAAGAGAATTACAGTTTCCTCTTCAAATTAATGTTACTTAAAATAAGTTCCAATATTTCCAATAGCATCATCAAAAAGCATAGATTTCAGGGAAGTTCTTTTGTACTAGAAATGCTATGTCATTATGAGAACCAAGCTGTTGTGGTAGTATTGGGACTACAGAAGCACTGGGAATTTCAAATAAATATGACCTTTCATGATTTATTTCATCTTTCCTTTGCTTTGTCAGCCATTTCAGTATGGATTTTTTCCAAAGAAAACTAATTGCAAAATATAAAATTACAGAGCACACTACTATTTTAAATCATTTTTGGTTATTGTTACTTGGAGCATTTTGATAATTTAGCCAATTAAAAGGTATGGAATTGCCCTGGAACAGCAATATTCTCTCCCAGATGCAGCTGCTTAGCAAAAATAAACCATTTAAAATTCCATTAGATATTTCACCCAGTAATAATCCAGCTTCTTTTCCCATTCTTCAGGTTCTTAGGAGTACCTGACAGTTGGATCATTGTACAGGTATAGCAGGTAGAGGGTGCTATAAATAGCACCTGACTATATTTAATAGTAAGGACCAGGTACAACCAATTAAATACACACACACACACACACACACACACACACACACACCTATTTTTGTTTAGTTAATCAAATAATCAATCAAACAAACATTTATTCAGTACCTACTCTGTGTTATTGTTGTCAAACTCAAATAGAAAACTGAGCCTTGTGGGCTGCATATTAACTTAGAAAACCACAAATTAATGTCATGAGGCTGTCCGCCACATATAGAATGGGGGTGTTGTGTGTGGTTCAAAGAGAAGCAGAATAAATATCTCTAGGCTTTTCTCTTCCTATCCTTGTCCAAGGGAGACTTTCCTTACTGCCAGGAGGGGAAGGAGGTTGGGGCCAGAATCTAGGCCATTCTGCTCTCCTCAGAGGAAGAGCGGGTTCTGGGCTAGAATTGTGTCTACTTGTTCTTTTACATATTATTAGTTTAGAGAATATAGTTTTCAGGTTTAAGCTAAATTTCCAATTGTTATTTCTTAATGGGGAAAGGAAGACCCCAAGCTTTATATTTAAGGTTTGACTTCTTTCCCACCAAATGCCAATTTCATAAGGAACGCATGTAAGAAGTAGTAAAGAAATTAATTTATTTACAACTATAGCAAAAAAGAAATCAGAAGAAATGTATATATGACAATAAATGTATACATGACAATACAGAGTGAAGAAACTCTCCCATTGGGATCAAGGTCACTCAGCTCAAGGACAACTGTTGGCACAGTGGATAGAGTGCTGGGCCTAGAGTCAGGAAGACTCATCTTTCCAAGTTCAAATCTGGCCTCAGACACTTACTAGCTATATGACCCTGGACAAATCACTTAACCTGTTTGCCTCAATTTCCTCCTCTGTAAAATGAGCTGGAGAAGGAAATGGCAAACCACTCTAATATCTTTGCCAAGAAAACTCCGAAAGGGGTCATGAAGAGTCTGAAACAACTGAACAATAGCAACTCAGCTCAACCAAGAAAAAATTCCAGATCTCACCCAAGGGGAAACTCCCCAAAGTCTCTTGTGTAGCAAGCTGGGGATAGGGACATGATGGGGACTGCCAGTTTCTCTCATGTAGGCTTCTTTCCAGAGTCTTATTTTTCCATCAGCAACCTAAAGTAGTGTTGGCATTGTTCATCTTCTCTCTCCAAGGTGGAAGCCAGAAGCACCTGCAGAGACTGAAAAGACATAGGGAGGCTAAAAAGACTCCGGAGTCCAGACTGGAGCTCTCTCCTCTCCCACTTTGGCCACTTCCACCCCACCCCTCACATAAATACAGGACATTGATCTCCACCAATGAGGACAGAGTCCCATACCAATTAGCTTTAGGACTTGGGTTACATTAACATTATCTATGTTGTATTGTATTTTCATTTATTTTGTTAAACATTTCCCAGTTATATTTTAATATGGTATGGGCTCATTTGGAAGTTTTGTAGCTGCTTACTGCTGTGGGTTGTGAGTTTTATACCTCTGCAATAGATAACCAGAGATGTGAAAAATGAAGGTCAGCAGAGAGAGTGGGTTGGATATATAGATTTGGGAGCCATCTGTATAGAGATGAGAGTTGAATTTATGGGAGCAGAAGAGATCACTAGGAGTGAAAAGAAAGATGAGGAAAAAGACCAGGGATAGAGCCCTAGGTACACCTTTACCTAGAGGGTATGGTATGGATGTTCCTGCACAAAAACCTGAAGAAATATCAAACAAGTAGAAAGAGAACTGCAACACAGTAGTGTCACAAAAACCCAGGGGAAAGAGAGTATCGAGAAGGGAGGGTAGCCAATAGAGTCAAGTGCTGCAGAGAGTTCCAGAAGGGTGATGCTGAGAACTAGATTTAGCAATAATCTTGGGTAACCTTGGAGAGAGCAGTTTCAGTTGAGTGATGCAGATTACAAGGGGCCAGCAATGGAAGATGAGAAAGAGGAGACAATGGATATAAATGAATATAACCACCAATTTCTCCAAGAAGAGGAAGAGAGATATAGAGTGATATCATGAGAGGATAGAAGAGTCAGCTAAAGATTTTCTTAAGGAACAGAGAGAGACATCTGGGAATGTTTGTAGGTATCAAAAAAGGTAGGGAGTTTGACAGTCAGTAAAAGAAGAGTTAAAGAACCGTAATGTAGTGATGAATGCTCAGTTGAGCCTGAATAATATCATTTTGTAGTGAACTCTGTTAGCATTGTTGTGGGACTGCTTCCAGTGGGGCTGTATCACGTGAGAGGAAAAGGAAGAGGCAGATGGGGATAAAAAAAAAAGATGAGGAGTGATAGAAGAATGGGGCAAGGAACTCCAGGGCAGAGGATGGTAACAACTGTCATACACACCACTCAACACCAGAGGGTAATGTAGAGAATCAAACTGTCTCTAGTTCTCAGAGAGCTTGCTGTTTAGCTCCAATTCTGTTGAATGTTACTGCTTTCTTCTCCTTCATCCTGGGATTTGTACAGAGAAATTGCCCAATCAAATCTTGTTATGCTTCTGCTCTATTTGCAGGAAACTCTTCTGCTTTGCCTAGATATCTTCTAATCACTCAATGTGTGGTTAGAATATATGTTTGATATAAGAACACAGTAAAACTGAAGTGAGCAGCTAGTTTGGGCAGTGGATAGAGTTCCAGGCTTAGAGTCAGAAAGACTCACCTTCTTGAGTTTAAATCCAGCCTCAGACACTTACTAGCTGTGTGACCCTGGGCAGGTCACTTAATCCTGTTTGCCTCAGTTTCCTCATCTATATCTGGAAATGGAAATGGCAAACCACTCCAGTATCTTCACCAAGAAAAACCCCAAAACGGAGTCATGAAGAGTCTGACATGACTGAAATGACTGAAGAATGACGACAAAATGGAAGTATCCTTTGGGGTCAAAAGTAGCACTTATTTACCTATAGATTCAGCCATAAGATTTAACTTCCCGGTCTCAGTAGTTTCATTCTAATGAAAGCTCCAAGCTTTGCAAATAGGAATGAACCTGGGAGATCTATGTACCTGCTCTTATGAAAGAAGGCACTTCTGATTAGCCTCAGAATCATTCTGGATCTACATCACAGAAGCTCAGCTCACTATAGCCTCTGGTCCGGTTATCTTTATGCCAGGCCCCATCCTGCTTTGCACTATTTATGCTTCAGTTGCACAGCTTGGGAACTTATTGGTCTCTCTTATTCAGAATCTGAAATTCTGCTCAACATCAGCCTGCCTAGATAGTCCCTCAGGTAGTGTAGGTCAAAGACTCCAAGCTGTGCCCATGCAGCTTCAGCCTGTCAGCCATAAATCTAGGGTCCATAGTGACAACAGACCTGCTGGCTTCGGTGGCATTCAATTCCTTTACTTTCACCTTTAAAACTCTTTACACCATCCCTCCTCTTATGGAACCACCCTCCCATCTGCCATTACTTCAAATATAATGAATCTTTGGATGCAAACCAGGAAGAAGAAGCTAGGACAGAATGCCAATGTACTGGTAGAAGCCTGTTATGCAGGAAAACATAATTACATTCCAATTACAATTTCTGCATGAGAAGCCTTTGCAACCTTTGGATTAGTGTATCCTCAACCAATTTTTACTCCATTATTGACGACTGAGACACATGGACTCAAATAGCAAGTTATCACAGACTCCTTTAAACCATGTTATAATTCATATATTGAGACAACTAGATGGTTCAGTGGATAGAGTGCTAGGCCTGTAGTCAGGAAAACATGAGTTCAAATCTGGCCTCAGGCACTTACTAGCTATGTAACCCCAGGCAAGTCACTTAACCTCTGTTTGCTTTATTCCACTGGAGAAGGAATTGGCAAGCCACTCCAGTATCTTTGCCAAGAAAACTCCACGGACAGTATTTGCGTGATATGGTCTATAGGGTCATGAAGAATCAGAGGCAACTGAATGACTGAACAACAACCACCACCACTGTTATTTCTACTATTACTACTACTACAACTTCAACTATACTACTGTAACTACTATGGTTATGACTATTAGGAAGACTGCTACTATTATGACTCTGACTAAGATTACTAGGACTGCTACTTTTACTTCTCTTCCTCTTCCTCCTCCTCCTCCTCTCCTCCTATTACTACTACTACCACTACTACTACTACCACTACCACCATCACGACCATTTGACTTTTGTACATTGCTTTAAGGTTTGCAGAATGTCTTATGCACATTATTTAATTTGAACCACACGACAAACCTGTGGGGTAGATACTGTTATTAGGCAGATAGGAAGCATAGTTGACAGAACATTGGAACTAGAGTCAGGAAGACCTGAGTTCAAATTCTGCCTCAGATACAGTCTGGCCATGTGACTCTAGGCAAATCATTTAACTTCTGCCTCAGTTTCTTCATCTGTAAAGTGGGGATAACAATAACATCTGTGTCTCAGGATTGTTGTAAGGATAAACTGATATATCTGTAAAGTACTTTATAAACTTTGAAGGGCTATATAAATGCTAACTATCCCCATTTTATGGATAAGGAAATTGAGGCCCAAGGTCATACAACTAATAAATGTCTGAAATAGGATTATAACAGCCTCTATCCTGACTTCTACTCTAGCACTCGCTCTAAGATTCTATGCTACTTCTTACAATGATATCTTACCTTTCTATAGGACAGAGTTTCTTAACTTTTTTGTGTCATAGAATCCTTTGGCAGTCTGGTGAAGCTTAGGGACTCCTTAGAATAAAGTTTTTCAATGCATAAAATAAAATAAAATAAAACAAAATATACAGGATTACTAAAGAAATCAATTATATTGAAATAGTTATAAATTATATACATATATAAAAATATAATTTTTATTGATTATATGATATATAATCATGATCCTCAGGTTAAGACTTCTTATTGAATTGCTTCAGGTTAAAATCTTCTACATACAGAACTTAAAAGTTTATAAACGGATTTCCATATACCAACCCTGTGAGGTAGGCAGGGCATGTTTTTATCCTCATTTTACAAATGAGTAAATTAAGGATCAATGAGGTTAAGTGACTTATTCAAGGTCACACAGTTAATATCATAATTCTTTCATGCCCTCTAACAGAGCTTTCCTGCTGTGAGCAATCCCAGCAATCACTGGCTTAAATTAAAGTCAATTTGATAAGTATTTATTCAGTCTCCATTTTGTTTTCCATGTTATGTTTCACCTATTACAATTGGGTGATACATAATAAGTATATGAATCTCTCTACTCAATTTAGTACTTATAATCAAGCAAAAGAGAAACAACCTGCAAGTATAAAAGTTACAGAAAAATATGAGAGAATTTAATTAATGGCAAAAGTGCATGTTATTCTCAGAGGTCGGGAAAAAGTGATTGAAAGTAGAACCTACAACCTTGAGGTCACATGTGACTCTCTAGGTCCTCAAGTGCAGTCCTTTGACTGAATCCAAACTTCACAGAACAAATCCTCTTATTAAAGCCACAGGTTCCCTACCCCTGGACTAGTCCATTGGTGTTTTTATATCCTTGGTGCCTAATCCGTTGTGTAATACACCGTAGGTTAATAACAAATGCTTTGTGAATGATTGAGTCTAGCTCTTAGTGAGAATTAGGTTCTGGTTCCTTTAAAACATGGACTCCTGAAAGCAAGGATAGTGTTCACCAAAAGTACAGTGTGGGCACATTCTATTTCAGGGACCTTTCTGTCCTTATGTTGCTATTCCCCTGGGTCTTGCCGGTTCCTTCCTCCCACCTATATCCATTGTCCCAATGCCGTCCTCAGTTTGTTCTCCTCGGTGTCAAAGCCCTTGGGACTTCTCTCTCTCTGATCGGGACTTTTACTGCTCCCCTCTGCCCATCAGAATTTACCTGTCTTGTGTCTTATTCTCTTAGAACTTAATGGGGTAACGTGTTAATGTGATATACTCATTTATGCCATAGGTTTTATAGATTATTCTTGAGTATGTTAGTGAATCTGTGACCAAACTGACGTGAGCATTCTTTCAATGGTACAACTCTCAAACTGCTTAGGATGTCTTTTCTTGTGGAAGTCTGGTTCTTATCCTCCCACAAAAACTTCAGAGGGGATTTCTATGTGGTGTTGGAGACTTTCCTCAAGTCTAGTCTAAGATGTTCATTCAATTTCTTGATTAATAGAGCAATATTTGGGCTATCCGTCATGCTATTCCTTATTCTCATTATATGACTAGTTCACCTCCTTTTCTGTTTGTTTGTTTGTTTTTCACCCTATGAAACAACACATGAAACTGAAGGAGAAATGAAATATAACAAATTATGTCAGGACATGGCAAAGCAGCCATGTTCTATCCACTGCTATAAAAACTATCTATTGTCCTTGGATTAAGAGATATCTGCAGCTTTGTCTAAGCGATTGCCTTAATCCTGTTATTTTAGATCAATCAGACTTCTTTAACAAATGCAAAAGTGTTGGGTAACTGCTTCTTCTTTCCTGCCCTTGAACAGAGAATATTTTATCATTCTGATAACAAACCCTACTAGCTGCTTGGCAAATATTCCTCCAGAACCTTTCTCCCCCTTTCCCCTTGGCTGATTCCCCCTTTCTCAACCCATCCTTCTTTTGCAAAATGCTTTACTTATCTATCCTAAATTGTTGCAGAACACTGATGAAAGGTTGTGTATTCTAAACAGGTCTGGAAAGTAGTAAAAACCAAATCTGGGCCTTAGGAAACAGGGTGCTGTGAAGTCTTCCTTAGCATGCTAATAAATCTTTTTTTTTTCAATCTGGCTACTTGAATTATTTGGCCCCCATTGGATCTAGCTGGTGGATGACATTCTCCCTGGGCTATCCAGAAACTCAGCTGAGAAATCTCCCAGCAAAACACACAAAGAATATCTTCCAACTTTTTTGTATGTATCCCGTATATACCTATTTATGGGCAACTAGGTGGTGTAGTGGATAGCATTCTGAGTCAGGAAGACTCATCTTTATGAGTCCAAATCTGGCCTCAGACATTTATTAGCTGTGTGACCCCGGGGCAAGTCACTTAGCCCTGTTTGCCTCAATTTCCTTATCTGTAAGAAGAACGGGAGAGAAAAATGGCAAACCACTCTAGTATCTTTGCCAAGAAAACCCAAATGGGGTCAGAATCAGGCACTACTGAAAAGACAACAAATTATCTTATACTTTTACAAGTTTCTTATTCACTTGAAAGTAAACTGTCAGAAGGCAGAGACATTTTTTGTGTGTGTTTGTGTGCATTTCTTAGTGCCTGGCACAAAGGAAATGCTTAATAAATACTTGCTGATTGATTAATTGATGATGGATTACAGAGTTAAGATCTTCCAGGTCTTTATACCAATAGTGGTATAGTTAGACCTTGCAGGAGAAGGGTTAAGACAAGAAAGACTCTCAGAAACCTTCAAATCACACTGTGTGGATAATTACTACATGTATGAGGTTAATCATTCCTAGAGGGAAAAAAAAGAAGTGAAAGGTAAGAAGATGCTGCTGATTCTGACTTGGTCCTTTGCTATGCTACTCATTCCTGATCTGACTTTTCTGGACTTCTATTAACAGTACTAATTTTATGCTTGAACAATACTATGTAAAGAATATCCCATCTACATTGAGACTTCTTGGATTTTGTTGACTTATGTTGCTTTTAAGACGTCTCATGAATTGGTGATCTAAATGTCTATATCTCATATTATGAGATTACCATGTCTCAGAATGGATAGTTATGAGAGGACTGTAGAATGCACTTTTCTTTTTCTTGTTTGTTGGAGATTTTTTTTGTTTTGTTTTGTTTTGTCTTTGGGGGAAATCTCAGTTACTCCTTCAATGAGGATTGCTTTCTCTCCTCCGCTGAAATCCACTCCAATATCACACCACTGCATTCTCTTCACTTTATGGTGCTGGGGCCATAGCAGGCATTTAATACATTTTTTATTGGATTGGCTTGGACCAGATCAAGTTTTGGTTAAATTTATTCTAATCTTTCCTCTCTGAACCCATTTTTTTTTGTCTGTTCAAAAGTGTTAGGAAGGAATAGATGGGCTAACTGAAAAGGTTTGGGAAAAGAAAGAATGGGGAAACAACAGCTACTTTATCAGACTAGATATGTGCATTGTGTTAGGGTCCTAACCCTTCTTAGCTTAACTCACTTAGATTTTTAAAAGAACTATAGAGAAGAGGAAAGCAAAGCAAAATACAGGCAGCAGATATGAATAGATAAATGTAGCAGTATTGTTTATACTAAAATGTAGATATTTTTAAAATGAGCAATTCTGAAAGACTTAAGAATCGCATTAATGCAATGATCAACCATGATTTCAGAGGACTGATGAAAAAAGGACAAAGACTGTGGCCCAGTTTATGACAGCTAGATGGAATAATATAAAAAAGTTCTTTCCTTCTTCCCTCCTCCCTTTCCTCCTTTCTTCCTTATTTTCCTTCCTTACTTTCATTCTTCTTTCTTTCCTTTTTTCTTGATAATTGAAAAAAATTATTTAAAAAATGATGAAGCATTTAATGTCAACAAAGTAGCAATATGAAAATCCAGAATGAGCTGAGGCTGACAAAAAGAAAGAAAGAAAGAAAGAAAGAAAGAAAGAAAGAAAGAAAGAAAGAAAGAAGAAAGAAAGAAAGAAAGAAAG
>NW_020954550.1:18102426-18207104 GCF_900497805.2 Vombatus ursinus
ATATGAGAAAGAAAGAAAGAAAGAAAGAAAGAAAGAAAGAAAGAAAGAAAGAAAGAAAGAAAGAAAGAAAGAAAGAAAGAAAGAAAGAAAAAGCTAAGGACAAGAAAAGGATGAGGGTTTTGTTTTGTTTTTAGCACCACTACAAAAATAAAGAAAGAATAGGACTACTGCTTGGAGTAGATGGTAAAATAACAACTGAAAAGAGAAAGGTCAAGTTTCTTAATTCTTATTGAATTGCTTCAGTCAGAAGTGCTTCAGTTGTCTCTTCCAAGAAGGATCTTTAGACTGGAAAGGAAAGAACAAAAACAGCTAATGGGAGTCAAGATAAGTCAGACTATATTAAGAAAACACCTAGCTGGGGGCAGCTAGGTGGCGCAGTGGATAGAACACTGGCCCTGAAGTCAGGAGGACCTGAGTTCACATCCGACCTCAGACCAAACACTTGACACGTACTAGCTGTGTGACCTTGGGCAAGTCATTTAACCCCGATTGCCTCACTAAAAAAAAAAAAATAAAAGAAAGAAAGCACCTAGCTGTACTGGATCATTTCATCACCTAAATCAATGAATAACATCCTCAGTTACTGAAAGAATTGTTGGGGTGTGCTTCCAGATGTACTCTCGATGACATTTGAAATATCATGGAGAAAGGAAGATGTTCAAGGGATACATCTCAATTTCCAAAACAAAACAAAACAAAAAAAATCAAACAAACAACCAAAAAGAATGAATGAAGATGGAAGGTACAAACCAGGGAACCTGTTGTCAATTCTTTGAAATATTCTAGAACATTAGGGCTAGTTGGCGAACATCTAGAAAAAGAAGCAGTGATCTCAAAGAACCATCATGGTCTCATCAAGAACAAGTCAAATCATACAAACCTAATTTCCTGTTTTTGATAGGGTTGTTAAACTCCTAGATCAGGGGAATACTGTAGATATAATTAACCTAGTTTTTAGCAAAACATTTAGTGAAGTCTCTCATGATATTCTCATAGAAAATCTAGAGAGATATGTCATAGATAACAGTATAATTAGCAGATAAATTTAGAATTTGAAGAGGCCTCAGAGGTCATTTCATCTAACCCCCTTATTCTACATCTCAGGAAAATAAACCTCCAAAGGTTAAATGACTTGTCCAAGGTCACAAAAGGCAGAAAGCAGAAAGGAGCCTCACTGGGATTTGAACCCACATTCCTTGACTCCAAATCCAACAATCTTTTCAACTCTGATTCTCAGACCAAATCAGAACTAGTTAAATGGTCAGATATGAAGAGAAGTCATGGACTGTTCAACATCCATATGGAAGACAATGGTCCTTGGCTTTGTGCTATTGAACATTTTTATCAATGACTTGGATAAAGTCACAAGTGGCTTGTTTAGCACACTTGAAGATAACACAAAATTGCGAGGGATAGCTAACCTATTCAGTAACAGAGTTGGGATCGAAAGACCTAGGAAAGCTAAAAAATTGGACTGTTTCTAATGAAATGAAACTTAAGAGGAAGTGAAAGTAAAGCCTTACACCTGAGCTCAAACAATTGACTTCACAAATACAAAATAAAGATATGGTTAGGCAACAATTTGCCTGGGATGGGAAGGAAACACCCAAGGGTTTTAGAGGGACTTCAAGCTCAATATGAGACAATAGAATGATATAGCAGTCAAAAAAAGGTGGTGGTGGGGGGAAACCCAAACCTCAAAACAAAAAGTCTGTTTTCATCATCATTCTCAAGTAATCTTGGGCTGCACTGAGAAGCATAGCTTTTGGCAATAAGTAGATGATGGTCTCCATACTCTGCTGTGGTCAAACACAGTTGGAGTATTGTGTTTACTTCTTAGAATTTTTTTTGCTTTTTGGTGAGGCAATCGGAGTTAACTGACTTGCCCAGGGTCACACAGCTAGTAAGTGTCATGTGTCTGAGACTGGATTTGAACTCATGTCCTCCTGACTTCAAGGCCAGAGCTCTATCCACTGTGCCACCTAGCTGCTCCCTTAGAATATATTTTAAGAAGAACATTGATAAACTGGACAGGTAACCAGAGGTAACTATGTTGGTAAAAGGTCTTAAGTTCATGCAGTATGAGGTATACTTGAAGGGATTAGTGTAATTTGGTCTGGAAAAAAAGACAGGATGGGGAAAAGCAAGCATGAAAGCTGTCTTCAAATACTTGACATATGGAAAATTGATTAGGCTTGTCTTGGAGCACTCTAGAGGACATAACATAGAGGCTAAGTGGTGCAGTAAATAGAGCACCAGGTCTGGAATCAGGAAGATCTGAGTAAAAATCTGGCCTCAGACATTTACTATGTGACCCTGGGTAAATCATTAAACTCCTATTTGCTTTAGTTCTTCATCTGTAAAATGGGGACACACTGGAGAAGGAGATGGCACAGACAAAGTACATTGGATCATGTAGAGTCAGGCATGACTGAACAAATGAACAATAACTAGAGGTCATAATGGATAGAAGTTGCGAAGAAACAAATTTATGAGAAACTTCCTAAAAATTAAAGTTTTCCAAATTGTATTACATTGCCTAGTCTTAATGGGCTCTCCTTCATGACCCTTTATTGGATATGTTATGGGAGGAATTATTTTAGAAATATAAGGTTCCTCCCAACTTTTAAATTCTTTTTGATTGTCTTGAAAAAAGTGAGCATCAATAGTCATGTGACTAGACTGAAGCATTAGCCTTCAGAAAGACTTCCCTGAAGAAAACTTATTTGTACTTACAATACAGAGGCAATCACATTAACCTGAATCTCTCAGAGAGTTAAGGAGCAGGTATCAATACTGGAGCAAGAAGAATCATTACTATACTTGAGTTGATGAGAATGGAAGTAAAGACAGAGCTTAAAGTGACCAAGATCTTCTTTGGATGCTCTCTCTCTCTCTCCATCCCTCTCTCCCTCCCTCTCTCCCTCTCTCCCTCCCACCTCTGGGAACTCTCCATGAACCAACTGCAAGGACCCTTGGGAAACGTGGTTAAGTGTCTCAAAAGAATTATAATATGGTTTAAAACAATACCCAACATTGAACAATCTGGTGGGGGCCTGAAGGAAGGAGAGATTGAGCTATGCTGGTGGCAGGACTTATGCATTATCTGAGAAACTGAAGGGAAATTTGAAATGGTGATCTGATGGATAAAAACTGCCTGCCTCTTGTCATAGAAACCCATTCTTTTTTATCTCGAGCTTATGATCATGAATAAATATTTCTATGGGGAAGGTAAATGAACTGAACTGTTCTTCAAGGAACTGAGAAAAATCAGTAAGGTTTTTCTCCCCTCCAAAATCCTCCCCCCCCCCCACCCTGCCCCGTGCTTCTTGTTATGTTCTCACTGTTCTTTTTGTCATTCTGATTCTATTTCATTTCACACAAAACATTTGTGATCAAGCCAGACATGATTTCCCTGTGTGTATTTGGTCCCTGGCAGATAATGCAGATGGAGAAGTTTTCTCCATATGTAATTAGCTAGAAAGAATCCTTCACAGTATAAGGCAGAGATTTCAGTCTCTGGCCATAGTTAGAAGAAATTTCTTCTCTAACCAGGAGTCTCAAGCTAGACAATTACTTTTGTGGATGTAGGGACATTGCCCTGGCAAAAACTGAGAGCTTATGACTGTGATTTCTAGTCTTCTGGGTTGCTATGGAAATACAGTATCTTGGCTAGTCTGCACCCCTTATGAAGGGAGATGTGGGGAGAATTCGAGGGGTAGAAGGGGTTGTGGGAGGCAAGGTAGGAGGGCTAATTGGTTACTTTCCATACTAGCAGAGGATTAAACAGGAAGCCGTTTTAAACAAAAACAAGTGCCAGTAGTAGAGCAATTGAGAATGTAGGGAAGTCATGCCCTCATGAAGTACAAAGAGTACTGAACAAGCACAAGAAATATTAACATCTGGCATATGTAGCTTTGGGGAATTACATTTTGGGGGAGGGTGAAAATTACAAATGGAGTTTAACATATTGGTGGCTTTAGCACTGATTGCTGCTGGTGATTAGGTGGGCCAACTGAGAATCTGCTGAAACAAAATACTGAGTAAGTCAGGTAGGTGGGCTCTGTGCCTGACAGGCTCAGATTGAGGCTCAGCACACTCATTGTGGGATCAGAAAATTTCAGGTCTAAATCCTGTTGCATGAGTTTTTGTAGCTCTTTAAGGGAGAAGACTATTTTTTTTTCTTTTCTTCTCTTCCCTCTTCTTTTCTTTTCTTTTCCTTTCTCCTCTTCTCTCTTTTCTTGTCCTCCAGCATGTAGCACAGTGCCTGAAAACAAGTACTTAATCAATGGTCATTGATTGATTGTCAAAACATTGACCTAAGCTACTGATTGAAGTCAGAAAGGTTCCATTCCAAGTAGGCTTCGAAAACAGATCAGGAAATTCTTTGTCCTGAGTGGTTCAGAAGGAGAACAGTGTGGTGCTATCGGATTTCAGATTATATTAACAAGTAGCAAAAAAGACAAAAAGAAAAGTTTAAGTACTAAAAGCCAAAGCAACTGACCTTAGAGACAAAGATTCAAAAGACAATCTCAGAATTATTGGTTTTCCCCAACATATGATAAAACAAAAAAGGTTGACTACCATATTTCAGGACATCAAACATGACAATTTCATGAAAGCATAGAACACAGCATAAAGTGTTGATGAATTGAACTCTTCGGATGCTACCCAAGAAGAACTCATTCAGAAATTGGACTGTCAAGATCCAGAGCTTCCAGGTCAAATCAAAAAATTTTCAAGGATAATTCACTTACCCAGGGGAAGAATTTAGCTCAGCTACAAACATTGAAAGTAGATACTTTTGGAAAATTGTAAAGCCCTTTTACTGACCCAAAGTTTCCAATGAAAGCCAGCACCTACATTGTCAATAATAACATTTTACCTGTGTTGCTCTATGGCAGTGAGACATAGAACACTCATCTATGCCTCCAAAGAATTGAGTTGAGCACCCTACTGAGATCAATGGAAAGGTACACAGTGAGTGGGAGCAGGCTGCAACATATGTACAAACAGATGTTAGATCCTTTGCTTGCTGTGAAAGGTGTGGAGGGAAGAGAAAAGGCTTATAATAGTCCTTGTGGGGAAGGGGAGAGGAAATCAATAATGGTAGAGTGAAAGAATTGTCTAGCAGCAGCCTTGTGGACCCAGCTGAGGTTATGTGCCATAAATTGGTGGAGAAAATGTTTTCTTTCATTATTTTATCTAGTCATATGCAGCAGAGTAGAATCAGGGGAACTGAATCCTCCTGTGACTGGGGAAGGAAGAAATAATAAATTCTGTTGCTTTGAGCAGGGGATGAGGAGTCAGGTATTGGATAGGAGAGATATTTGGGGTTTATGTGTACATGTGTAAGTGTGTATCGGGGGTTTGGTTGGGAGGGATGGCAGAACCCAGCCTTAGTTAAGTACTTAAATGCTTTGTGAATGTTGTATCAGTTGCCAGTGAAGCATACTCCTTCCTGCACACTCAACTTATATTCATGCAGCTGAAAACACATTAGCTCTTTTCCGGTTTCTATACCATGCTGTTAGCTCATAGTGGGATTTGTAGTCCACTGTAGGTATTTTTCATAGGAACTACCAATTAGTCAGTCACACCTTTTCTTATTCTATAGAGGTTTGTTTATTTATTTTTTACTCTAAGTGTCAGACTTTACATTTTATACTATTAAATTGCATTTTATTATATTGGACACATTGTCCTAACTTATTGAGATCTTTGAGAATGCTGATTTTCTCATCTAGTGTGTTAGCTATCCCTTTCAGCTTCCTCATGTCATCCTCATGAAATACATCCTCTAAAGATGTTTGTGCCCTGAGTAACATCTACATAGATCACCATACAGCTTCATTAGCACATACACTGGAGTTGGGAAGGAAGGACAAAGGGCACTTCCATTTATCTTTACCAATTTGTACATCGTATAAAACTTCCTCTGCCAGCATTTCCTGAAACACATTCCAAAGAACACTCGTGTTCCAAGGAATATGTTGAGTTGTGTGAGAAGATTTTGAGGCTTGTTATATTTCTCCCCAAAAAATTAAAAATAGGGCTAGAGTTTCCCATAAAATGGGGGTAATGATACTTGTAACATGTACCTCAGAAGGCTGTTGTCAGGCTCAAATGCTAGATGTTGTTATTTATTACTATAAGGTATTGGACCAGGTATGGCAGAGGTGGGGGGAGATAGAAAGATGAATAAGATGCAATCCCTAAAAGAATAACCAACCACCAAAAAAACAAAAGTCAATGTAATAAGCATGACGGTTTTACACATTGCTTGTTTTCTGATTTTTCAATGTATTGATCAGTATTTTAAAAAAATACTATTTGTCATATGGGATGGCTGTCTGGAGCAGTGGGAGGGTGGGGAAGAATACTGGGGGAAAATATGATGATAAAAAAACAAGACATCAATAAAATTTATTTAGAAAAAACTAAATATAAAAGTACATATGAATTAAAATGCTTTTCACTCTCTGTTCTTCATGCACTCTCTGTTCTAGCCAAATTGACCAGCTAGACTTGCTGCTCCCTGAACATTCTATTCCATATCCCCACTCTGTTTTGTTTTGTTTTGTTTTTCCCTACCAGCTGTACCCCCAGTCTGAAATGCACTCCTTCCTCACCTATGCCTCTTAGAATCCTTAGCTTCCTGCAAGGCACAGCTCCTGCTCCAGGTCCTGTGCAGGCAAACCTTTCCAGATCTCCTTCATTGTTATTATTTTCTCCCTCCTTATATTATATAATATAATTGTATTTACTAATATGTTTATATATTGTAGTAAAATATAAACTACTCCAGGGCAGTTTTTTTTTATTTTTGTCTTTGTTCCTCCAGCACCTGTCACAGTACCTGGCACATCACAGGAACTTAATACTTAATGAGTTGAATTGAAGTCTTACATGTAGCAATGTCAATCAATCAACAAGCATTAAATGCTTACTATGTGTAAGGCACTGTGCGTGCAAGTACAAAGAATGAAACAATAAGCTTACATCCTAACTGGAAAAACAAGGACATTATACACTTAAATACAGGAGAAATGTAAAGTGAGTAAATGCAAATTAATACAAAGTAGCATCCCTGGAAGACCCTTTTATCTTTATAGTACTTCATTAGCCCAGTCTGACTCCTCCGACTGCCACTAGCATTTATAGGGTCCACAAATTTCAGGAAAAAAGCATTCTGGGGTCAAATTAGTTTGGGAAACTGACCCAAAGCCATCTTCTGTTCCTTTTTCACAGGCTTTAGCTCAGAGATCGTTGGGTTGGCCTAGTTGGATAACAAAAGCTACATTTGGAAATTCAAGTGAATTATGAGTTGGGTACTTCTCTGCTTTGCACAGTTACCTTGCTGAAAATAACCTTTTTAAAAAATTCTACTGTTAACTTTAAGGTCACATATACTCCTGTGAAAGCAATGCCATTCAGGTCACAGAATACCTTTTTGTGGATTTTTTTAATCTTTGTTAGGTTGTTCCTGGTAGAGGGCAAGTGGAAATACAAACAAAATTCCATTTTGGGGGGTGGGTTTCCTCTGATTTCCTTGTACTCTGAATATTGACAGAATAATTTCTCTCAGACCAATATGTTTCCCTTTCCCTCAATAAACTTCAGAAACTTTTCTTATTGCATCCCCCCTAAAGAGGAAAAAAATGTTGTTGCTGGTTTTAGTGTATTATGTGGTGCCTTATCTCATTTATATCTGATACTCTTCCTTTGTGGCACTAGGGAGCTATTTTTCTGGCCGGTTTTGGTATCTGTTTCAAGAGTTGGCTAACTGATGATGATGATAATGATGATGTTGATGATGATGATAGCTAGCATTTATATCCTGCTTTAAAATTTGCAATGTGCTTTACAAATATTTTCTCATTTTTTCTTCACAACAATCCTGAGAGGAAGTGCTACTATTGTCCCCATTTTGCAGAAGAGGAAACTGAGACACAGGCAGAAATTAAGTGATTTGTCCAGGGTCACACAGTAGCTATGTTTCTGATCCAGATTTGAACTCAAGTTTTCCTGACTCCAGATCTTATACTCTGTCCACTGCACCACTTCGCTTCCTATAAAATGAGGATCTTTATTCTTCAAGTTGTCTTAATCTCTTGAAATCCATTCACAAAATTATAAAGCATTAATACTGGCAAATGTGTAGCTGGGTGGTACAGTGCTCAGAGTGCTGGGCCTGGAGTCAGGAAGATTCCTCTTTCTGAGTTCAAGAATGGCTTAAAATACTTACTAGCTGTGTGACCCTGGACAAGTCGCTTAACCCTGTTTGCCTCAATTTCCTCATCTGTCAAATGAGGTGGGTAAGGAAATAGTATCTTTACCAAGTAAAGTATCTTTATCAAGTATCTTTACCAGTATCTTTACCAAGAAAACCCCAAATGGTGCCAGGAATTGTTAGACATGACTGAAACGACTGAACATCAAAAAGTGCCATCCCATAAAGACTTAATGATTCCTGTAAGATAGAATTTACCTCCCCAGTGACTATTTATTTCACTGCCAAGGCAGCATAGCACAGTGGGTGGGGTAGGAGCAGGCCATGGAGTCAGGAAGACATACTTCCAAGTCTTGACTCTAACATATACTGATTCTATTGGCAAACCACTTAGACCAAGATGTAAAACAGCAGGTGCTATCTTTATCAGTAAAGCTGCACAATCATGAAGTCATGGGTCTAGGAACAAACAGAACACAGGAATAAATATTCCCTCAGCTTGCTTCCAGTGTAGTATTTTCATTCTTATCAGTTTTTATACTAAAGTTTTGATGCTATGTATCAGATAATTTCTGGCTAGCAGGGTCTTAGAATTAGTATCACAATATTGTCAGCAATAATAGCAATAATAATATGGGCTTGTTGGGTTACAGAAAGACTTCTATCCGCATGAACAGTAAGTGGAGCATTAATTCGGGCCAAACCTCCAAAATCGTTGAAGTTTATTTTTAGCAACCTCGAGTATCCCTTTTTTTCCTGTGTTGATCCATGGTACCTAATAGAATGCAGGGCACATAGCAGGTGCTTAATATGTACTGATTGGTTGATTAAATGACAGGAGATTTAAATTTACTGGAAGGACTAGTCTTGCAAGTTGGAAGATTTATGTGGTCCAATAAATATCTTCTCCATACCCCCACTCCCCACAACTTGTTTGTTATGTGTGTCTAAAATTTTATCATTAACATTTCATTCCTTTGATAGTACAGAAACAATCAATTATGCATTTTGTGTGTATGTATATATGTATCAGTGAATATATATGTGTGTGAATATGTATGTTGATATATGTTATATATGTGCATGTGAATATGCATATTGATATGTTATATATGTGCATTGAATATGTATATTGATATATGTTATATACATGTGCATATATATGATGAGAAAGAGAGAGAGAGGGAGAGAGAAGGAGAGAGAGGCTAAATGGAATTCAGCAAGCACCGGAAAACCTGGACTTGTCATTTTTTTTTTGTATCATCAGCACATAGAACAATGCCTGGCACCTAGAGGATACATAATAAATGCTTATTGATTGATTGGTTGGTGCTGTCTATGTGTATTCATTCACTTCCATCTCTAGGTCTTGGTTTTCTTTTCTATAAAACTAAGGTATTGTAATTGAGGTCTCTTTGAGCTCTAAATATGAGGATCTTAGATTAATTTATTCATTCATCAATCAAGTGCTATGTTAAGTGCCTACTATAATTGACCACAGACTACTCTTCAGCAGTTATAAGTCAACCTTACTACTACTGCATTCTTATAGCTCCTTGCTTTTATTCAACTGTAGATGAGAAACATGGTTCCTGAGTAGATGAGAAACATGGTTCCAACAAGTCATTTGCTTGCAAATGTTTAAGAACTGTATCCTTTCAGGGGAAACAAGTAAGGAGAATAAACTCTTCCTCTTGCTTAATCTGCATAATTAAAATTTTCTCCATCATTTACTAAGACTAGACAATCAACAAAACCATCAATCAAATCCCTATTTGTAACATTTGCTAATTTCCAAGGTATAAGTGCTCACACTCAAAATTTAACAATCAGCTCTTTTCAAGTTGCCTCCAGCACATCCTTGGTTCAAAGGTCTTTTCCCTTTTTCAAAGACAACTTCATGGAGTAGAAATGACACTGAATCTAGAGTCAGAAGATAGGAGCTTGAATCCTTCTTCTTGCCATTTTGCTGTGTGACTTTGTGTAAGACAATATTTCTGAACTTTATTTTTTCATTTGTATATAGCACCTAAAATGCCTGTTCTCACTCATAAGCCCTCAGGAAAGCTAACCCTGGAGCAAAATAAATGTTTTCCAGAGAGAGAAGAAGAAGAAGAAGAAAAAAAGAAGAAGAAGAAGAAGAAGAAGAAGAAGAAGAAAAAGAAGAAGAAGAAGAAGAAAAGAGAAGAGAGAATGGAATCTGAAAACTCCAGGCCAGTGGGCTTGATTTTGATTCCTAAGACAATTCTAGAATCTATTATTAAAGAGATAATGATCTTCTAACAAAAAAATTATGTATTTTTAGTTTTCAACATTCACTTCCATAAGATTTTGAGTTCCAAAATTTCTCCCCATCTCTCCCTTCCCCCACCCCAAGACAGCATGTAAATTTATTTAGACTCAATATATTCATTCATATTGAACATATTTTCACATTAGTTATGTTGTAAAGAATTAGAACCAATGGGAAAAACCACAAGGAAGAAGAAACTATAAGAGAGAGAGAGAGCAAATAATATGCTTCAATCTGTATTCAGACTCCATAGTTCTTTTTCTGGATATGGATAACATTTTCCATCATGAGTTATTTGGAGTTGTGTTAGATCCTTGCATTACTAAGAAGAGATAAGTCTATCAAAGTTAGTCATCACATAATGTGACTGCTCACTTCCCTAGCATCAGTTCATATAAGTCTTGTCAGGTTTTTCTGAAGTTTACCTGCTCATAATTTCTTGAAGCACAATAGTATTCCATTACATTCATATACCACAACTTGTTCAGCCATTTCCCAATTGATAGGCATCTCCTCAATTCCAAATTCTTTGCCACCACAAAAGAGCTGCTATAAATATTTTTGTACATGTGGGTCCTTTTCCCATTTGTATGATCTCTTTGGGATACAGACTTAGAAGTACTAGTGTTGGTTCAAAGAGTTCTATAGCACAGTTTTATAGCCTTTTGTGCATAGTTCCAAATTGCTCTCCAGAATGGTTAGATCAATTCACAACTCCACCAACAATGATTAGGGTTCCAATGTTCCCATATCTTCTACAGCATTTATCATTTTCCTGTTTTGTCATGTTAGCCAATCTGATGAGTGTGATGTGGTACCTCAGAGTTGTTTTGATTTGCATTTCTCTAATCAATAGTGATTTAGAGCATTTTTCCACATGACTATAGATAGTTTTAATTTCTTCTTCTGAAAACTTCCTACCTAACCTCCATGGGTGTTTTAAGGGAAACTTCATTCCTCTCCAGGCTGAACTCCTGATTCTTTGCTCAGATCACAATGCCCCCGTGCCAGGTACTTTCATCTACCTTCCACCACCTGCTGTCCTCTTTTGTGCTTCCTTTTATGCTTTCTTTCCTGATTAGGATGTGTGCCTCTTGTAATTGTATTCCCATTGTTTAGTACAGTGTCTGGCACAATAAATGCTTGTTGACTTGACTTGAGACTGAAGTTGTGAGAGTTTGGGATCCTGGCTATATGAGCAGTTCTCATCTAAGCAAGGGTGATGTCACCTATAAGCAGTTGAGGCATCAGAAAAAGTGGGAGGACTGTCTCAGAGCACCAAGGTACTGAAAGTCTCCGAGATAAGATGAAGTGATTCTCAAACTGGGCTGGTGTTTCAGATTCTACAGTAGAGGCAAATAGGTCTTCCAAGTTCTGACTACCACCATTCCTCTGAAGAATTGGTATGGAATGAAGTAGTTTGAGATTTTAGAGATTAAAACTTGCAGTTGGGCTACTGAAAGTTAATTCTTCTGGTTTTTACCATACTTTTAGTACTTTGATTAAACGTTTAGGTTTTTTTTAAAATTTATTTATTTTTAGTTTTCAACACTCACTTCCATAAGATTTTGAGTTTTAAGTTTTCTCCCCCTCCCATTTCTTCTCCCCCACCCCAGGACAGCGTACAATCCAGTATAGGCTCTACATATACTTTCATGTTAAGCATATTTTACTATTAATCATGATGTAAAGAACAATTAGATCTAATGGGAGGAATCACTAGAATGAAGCAATAAAACAAAACGACAAAACAAAAGGAGAGCAAATAGTATGCTTCCATCTGCATTCAGACTCCATATTTCTTTCTCTAGGCATGGATTAAACATTTGTTTTAATTATGAATGGATGCTTAAATAATTAGTGTTTTCTTGAAATAGAATGGGGCAATAATGAACTATGAAATTTTGGGGGATAATTTACATATACCAACTCCAGACCAATGAAACCACAGAATCATATATTTAGATCTTCAAGGGACTTTAGCCTAACTTCTTCGTTTTATAGGTGAAAAGCTGAGGTACAGAGATATTAAGTGACTTGCCCAGGACCACATATTTAGTAAGTGTCATAGGCAGGATTTGGACTGAAATCTTCCATACTCCAACTTCAGAACTCTATCTGCAGCATCACCAAGCTGCCTCTAATGAACAGTTCCATCCAAGAGTAGAGCCAAATACATAGAGACAGCCAGCCCTCTAAGAGTTAAAGAAAGCATCACACTTATGTCAGAGAATCCTCTAGAGTTGGGTATTATGTATGGCAGGTCCTTATTCCAAAATATGGTTGTGCAACACTACTCTCAGTGGCCCCTTCCTGCTGCACTGTTCTTATGCACACTATAGAGAAATGATAACAATTTTATGGATTCCTAAATGGTTGAATGGCTATACCCAAAGAATAGTCAACTTGGAAGGAGATTTCCAGTCAACTAGCAGGCATCTGAGCCAGGATTTAAACCTAGAGATTCAAAGACAGAAATGAAAGTCTCTTTTCTCAAGGAGTTTACATTCCACTTAAAGGAAACAATGTGTACATAGATAAGTACTACATATATGCATATATATACACACATATGTATGTATGTGTATACACACACATATATGCTAAGACTAGTTAAGTCATTCACAGTTCTTCATCAAATAATATTGCTGTTACTGTGTACAACATTCTTCTGGTTCTGTTCATTTCACTATACATCAGTTCATATAAGTCTTTCCAAGTTTTTTTTTCTGAAATCATCCTGCTTGTCATTTCTTACAGCACAATAATATTCCAATACAATCACATACCACAGCTTGTTCAGCCATCCCCCAGTCAATGGGCATCCCCTTGATTTCCAATTCTTAGCCACCACAAAAAGAGCTGCTATAAATATTTTTGTACAAATAGATCCTTTCCTCCATTTTTTTTATCTCTTTGGGATATAGACCTAGCAGTGGTATTACTGAATCAAAGGGTATGAACAGTTTTATAGCCCTTTGAGTATAGTTCCGAATTCCTCTCCAGAATGGTTAGATCAGTTCACAACTCCACCAACAGTGCATTAGTGTCTCAGTCTTTCCACATCCCCTCCAAAATTGATCATTTTCTTTTTTTGTCATATTAGTCAATCTGATAGGTCCCTCACAGGGTGATTGTGAAGCTCAAAAGACATATATGTGTGTGTGTGTGTGTGTGTGTGTGTGTGTGTGTGTGTGTGTGTGTGTATGATGAAACTATGCATTAACAAGAAAAATGACTTTAAACATCTTCAGGGGGAAAAAGTCAAGTGTCATTCCCTGTCATTTTTTCTTGGTATGGATTGGACCACATGCTTTGAGTACCCTTCCAACTCTTGAATTCTGTGATTCTGCAAATCAGGGCAAGTTTTCTTGCAGTAAGTAGTATGTGAGCTTTTCTTTTTATCTCTGGCTCTTAGCACAGCGCCCAGCACATAGTAAACTTTTAATAAGTGCTTATTGATTGGTCTGTGATGAGATATACATGCCTTCATTTTCTCTTTTGAAAAGTGAGGGACTTTGATATGAAGTTTTGCATACAGCATCAAACAGTGTTGGTCATCATGGTTCTTGTTTTGTTTCACTGCTTTTATTTGTTGCAAGTGGAAGCTTACTGGGTGATGGGACAAAGTGGGCAGAGAGTGCACATACACAGATGATTGCTATGTAAAAACAAAAAAGATCAATAAAATTGGAAAACATTTTTCCTTAAATTATTGTCCCTGAGATCAATGAAATCACCTTGACAGTGGCTATTAAAAGATAAAAAACTATGATGATATGAATTAAGAATTCCTCATTTAAATGTGGCTATCAGTGGACTATCCTCATCTGTGAATTTCATTACTGTGAAACAAAATTATCATGTAAGTTGCAGTCAAAAACCCTCTGTGATAGGACAGGCCATCGATAGCTTGGGATAATAATCTGAGTTAAAGCTCATATATCCTGCTCTCTAAGCAAGTAAGAAGTTACTGAACCAATCCCAAGGAGATGGAGATTGGGAGTCAATAAACAATATATATTTACATCCTTATTAACTTTAATATATTTTATTTGTGTGTGTATATACCCTGACTTCAACCACAGTGTCAATATTCATGATTAATGGTGAGAATGCAATTATCTGCAATGTTATTGCTTCCTGAGATAATTACTAATGTGTGTTCTAATGTGGGGGATCAGTTCAAGTAAATTCTAAATAATGGAATGTCTCTGAATGAAAGTGTTTGGCCTACATTCCAGCTTCCTGTTTTCCTGTGCTGGGTTTTTGTGATTTGTTTATCAGTTTATTTATTATTAATAATAACTAGCATTTACTTTAAGGTTTGCAAAATGCTTTATAAATATTATCTCATCTTATCCTCAAACCAGCTTGGAAAGTAGGTGCTATTATTATCATCTCTATTTTAAAGATAAGGAAACTGAGGCAAACAGAGATTAAGTGACTAGCCCAGGATCACATAGCTAGTAAGAGTCAGGTGAGATTTGAACTTGGGTCTTTCTGACTCTAGGTCCAGGACTTTCACCGTTGTACTACCTAGCTGCAATTAATAGTTGTTGGTGTTGTTTTTATTCCCTCCCACTTTCCAACCACTCAACTGAACAGTAGTAAAAGTATAAATAAAATCCTCATAATAAATATGCACAGTTTAACCAAGTAAGTGCCCACAGTGGCCATATCCAAAAATGTATTTATCATTTTACATTTTAAGCCCACCACCTCTCTGGCAGGAGGTGGGTAGCATGCTTTACCTTCAGTCTTCTGGCATCATGTTTTATGGCATGGTTATTGCATTGATCACCGTTTTAAAGACTTTGCAAAAATTTTTTTTCTTTACAATTTGTTGTCATCATAGGTGGTATTCTCCTACCTCTACTCATTTTACTGTACTTAAGTACATATAGGTCTTTCCAGTTTCCTTTGATGCTATCAATTTAATATATGTTCTGTGATGGTTTGCATGTCTTCTAGAAAATCAAAAAGGTTGCTCAAGTTTTAATTTCTAAGGGTACTTTGCCTGTTTAGTAATTAAAGAGCATTTAAAAATTACAACTAAAACCTAGTTGCCTTTTAGCTATTTGAAATTCAAGTGGTGATGTAGGACAGTGGTGTCCAACTCAAATAGAAATGGGGGCTGCTGGCAGCATACTAACTTAGAAAACCATTAATTAACATTATGTGTGTTCTATTTTATTTCTATTCATTTTGTTAAATATTTCCCAATTATATCTTAATCTGATTCTTCTATACTGGGAGTATTGTAGACACATAGGGCTGTCAGAGCACCTTGTGTTTGATATCTGATGTAGATAAATCTATATTTCTCCCACTGATCTCCAGACAGAACAATAAGTCCTAAAAAAGTAGACCTCAGGGGCAGCTAGGTGTTGCAGTAAATAGAGCATTGGCCCTGGATTCAGGAGGATCTGAGTTCAAATCCAGCCTCTGACACATAAGACTTACTAACTGTATGACCCTGGGCAAGTCACTTAACCCCATTGTCTAGCCAAAAATAAAAAAAAAAGAAATGAAAAAATGAAAAGAAAGTGAGCCTCAAATTTAATCATATGATTGGATTTGAGTGGGAGCTTTCTGGACAACCTCCCCTTATTCAAAACTAAATTTTCCCTTGAAAAAAGACACATATAGATATGTATAATGTGTATGTGTATATGGATTTGTGTTATTACATATACAGTAATTCCTTCCACATTGTGACTTTCCTCATCATAGTTTTGATATATCACAGATCAGCAGAAGAAATTAAATGGGGATTTTTTGGAAGTTCTGTAGAAGCTGCAGACAATATGCAAAGGCCAGCAGATGACACAGAAAATGTTTAGAAACTCAGAAATGCATAAAATATATGTATAGTGCTGTATAATATCAACACAAATTTTATAATAAGGTACTGTAAACGCCCCTTAAAAGAAAAAGAAAAAATTCAACTTCTTTTCTAGTACAAAGAGAAGGTCAAAAAATTTTATTCTGATTTTCCAGATCAAGGGGGCGCCACACCCCTAACCCCTACAATGTGGAAGAGATAACTATAGATACATACATACATATGTGTGTAATATACATATAAAATAGATATAAAATAAATACAGGGGAAATATATGTATATATTGTATGTATAGTATATGTATTATATGTCAAATAGAGCATATAAAATATTTATATATTATATAATGTGTATTGCATATATGTATATAGATATGTGTGTATGTATATACATATGTATGTCTATGTACTATGTGTGTATAAATATAATATCCCCATGTTGTCAGTCCTGATACATTGCAAAACCCTTGAGTGTTTAGACTATTTCATTTGGTCTTTTTATTTCTAGAACTTGGCACACAATAGATAATAACTGTTTGTTGACTAAACGGGTTGATTAAGGGTACAGACCAGGGAAATTCATTAACACGAGACCTTTAGGAAGGAGATTATCTCAGTTAGAGCTTGTCCTTACCCTTGGAAATCATTAAACCATTACACCACACTTCTCCAGTGGATAGTCCTTTTGGTCTTTCATGAAACAGCCATCCTATGACCATCCCTGTGGGAGGAGAGATAAAACAGTGATAGACTCTGCAGACATTTTAATTTTACTTTTCCCCCCAGTTAACAAGTTATTTTTTTCTTCCCCTCATCAAAAAAGAAAGAAACTCTTCTAACAAATATGGATTGTCAAACAAAAGAAATTCCCATGCTGACTATATTAAAAAAAAAATGTAGGCCTCTTTTTTTGCATCCTGAGTTCATCACTTCTCTGTCAAGAGGTAAGTAGCATGCTTCATCATTGATACCAGGGAACTGTGGTTGGTCATTGCATTGACCAGACTTCTTAAATCTTTGAAAGTTGTTAGACTTTACAATGTTGTTGTTACAACTAGTTTCCATTTAGTGCAAATAATGTATCCCATGAAGTGGTAGAATTGTTTGAATTCTCATTTCCATTGGGCTGGAGCCAATTACAACATTTTAAATAATTAGAACTCTGAATAGTGCAAGTGCGAATGCAAATGCATGTAACCACTTTCTGAAATTCAATATTCTCACTACAAGCTAGCTTTCTATGTTGTAAAAATTATTCTCCTGGTTCAGCATAGTTCACTCTGCATCAGTCCATATAGATCTTCCGAAGTTTCTCTGAAATTGTTCATTTCATCACATGTATTGTGGTACAATAGTATTCCATTATATTCATTTGCCATAATTTATTCAGTCATTACCTACTTCATGGGCACTCCCTTTGAATCTAGTTTTTAGTCACTATGAAAAGAGCTGCTATACATATGGGTGTGCTTCTTCTTTCATTGGTATCTTTAGGATAGGCCTAGTTTAATGACTTTGGAACATAGTTCTAAATCTCTTTCCAAAATGTCTGGACTCATTCACATCTCTTCCAACAGTGCATTAATATACTTGTTTTCCCATAGTTGCTCCAACATTTGCCATTTTTCCTTTTTGATCATTTTCTATCTTATGGGTGAGAAGTAGAATCTCAAAGTTGTTTTAATTTCCATTTCTCTAACTATTAGTGTTTTGGAGCATTCTTTTTATATGACTATTGATAGTTTGGGTTTCTTCCTTTGAAAATTACCTATTAATATACTTTGATAATATCTTTATTAGGGAATGGCTCTTATGATTATACATTTGAATCAATTCCCAATATATCTTTGGAATTAGACCTTTATGAGGGAGACTTGCTGCAAAGACATTTTTTCTCAGTCAGCTTTTTCCCTTGCAGTTTTAGCTGCATTTGTTTTGTGACTCAAGGTGTAGTACTCTACCTATCGTGCCACCAGTTGCTCTCAGACCTCTAGGCCCACTCCTAGTCCAGAGTATGTGCCCTGGTCCCTTGAACCTGGGTTCAGTCTGAGATTGCTCTTTGTGGTCAGAGGTAGAAGTCCACTAGTCACTTACCTGCGGGATGAATACCTGGTTTTGGACTAGAAGAAATAGTGACCCACTATTGTTTCTCCTTGGATTTCCTAATCTCTACTCTGTCTGGTATTCTTTTATTTTTGTTGTAGGAAGGAGCTGGGCTATGCTGTTTTCTCTTGCTCTGCATTGACAGAATTCACGAAGAGCTCTCAATCTCATTGGCCTGACACAATGAATCAAAATGTAGCATGAGACTTCCCAGGCTGGGCCTATGTAGCCGGCACCAAGGCCGCTCCTGAAGACACTGCCTGACAGCAAGGGCTATCAGTGCCACAGGAAATAAAACCACAGATTGCTAGACCTGAAAGAGGCCTCAAAAATGGAAGGAAAATAACACACACACACACACAAAGATGGGAAAGTGAACACCTATCCTCAGGGCTTAATGTGGGATTTCAATGCCATGTGTCAAGATACAATACACACATGAAGTCCAAAGAGTAAACCCATTGTGAAATGGTTAATAGTTCCTTTGTGACCATGACTGGTGACAACATTTTCAGGATGATTAATCATTCCCATGTTTGTCCTTGGGCCAAGGATGCTACCAACCACTCTTCAGAATGCAGTATTCATTCAGAATTCTGGTCTCTGAGGGCCTCTAGTGGCCATCAGCCTCATATGGAAAAGAAGCCACAAATGATACATAATAAGAGCTTTATGGTAAGGATTGAGTCTGTGAAGGGCCAGCGTGGTTTTCTTTTGGGGGCTGTTAAAAATTATGAAATAAGTAGAATTTTCTACAGAGAAGTAATTGGTATTTGTGCTTCTTGATACCCACATTCGTGTGAGCTGTTGGTTAGCACCCATTTTTTTCTAGCATGAGAAAGAGGGCAACAGGCAGCCTGGATCACATTAAGATCATTGGTGGGCATTATATGAGGAACCAGGTTCTCTAATGGCAATCTTCTTAACATGCCCTCTAGGGTGGAAGTGGAATGAGAAGCAGAGTTACCAGGGAGGCTCCACGTTACTGAGAGAAAAGTTCAGAATTTCTTTATGCAAATATAATGTTGTTCAAAGAGGATCAATGACTTCATGGGGATGATGCCTTGAGTTTCTTGCGGATTGAGTTTAAATGAGGCAGAGCATCAGCCTCACTCTCTCCTCCAGTCATCCACTAAGTGGATGTGAATTCCACTTTCTTATCACTACCATATATACCACCAGGTAATGACTCGTCTGCTAGCTTGTTATAAGATAATGATGTTAAACAAATTGAAGTTAAAAAAAAAGTTTTCAGAAACATATCCCTCCCTATTATTCTGATTTCATAATTAAAACTGAATTTCAATATCACACCTTCAGTCTAGAAAATTTAGAATCATACTTTTCAAGTATGAAAATCCTTTTAAAATTTTTAAGATTTCAACGTATCCCCCCAATAGAGTTGTCATATATTCATTGATTAGGAAAAATGATGACAAAAAGCCACTCTGAATCCAGCAATGGGTTTAAATGGATTTGGGTTTTATTAATTGTTAGAGTACCTATTTACACATTTGAAAATCAATAATACATACATGACCAATATGTAATACTATTTCTTCAATCTGTGGTCTGTATGTTTCCTCCTTATACCATCATTCTGCATGATTTGTTTGAACTAAATGAAAAACATAATTATAATATTTGATTCTAAATATGGGTTCATGATACACTTGTACAAACTCCTGGGTTCTCCAGGGGTTCTGTAGGTTGCTATCTTTTCATCTAGACCAGCTAAGAATAGAAGTAAGAAAACACATCATAGATTTGGAGCTAGAAGAGATCCTAGCAGTCTTCTAGTCCTACAGCTTAATTTTACAGAGCTGGAGAAAAGGGAAGTGATTTGCTCAAGGTCACCAAGGTAAGGCATACAGCAGAGATTTGAAACGGAATCTCCTGACTAAATTTGGCAGGTTTTCTTTTTAATTCTGAATGAAACAAATATAAATAAAATAGACATTTCTATAGCTATATCTATGTGTCTGTGTATTTATGCCTATCTGTCATTATTTAATCTATCTAATGTCATAGATTGTACATAAAACTGTATACAGCTAGCTTCCTTTTCTTTTAGATATATAATAAATTCAAAATGCAGCAATCAAAGCTTTTCTATTTGTCTATGATTCTTTCTGGCCCTTCTTCTGCTCCAATCTATATTTTTGTGTGTATTGTATTTTTATTTTTATTTTTTTTTTGCAATTGGATTTTCCTATTACTACCATGCTGGAAGTGCATCAACCACTCACAAGCCAAGCCAGCTAAAGCTTGGCATGGGAGATTTGTCCTGCTCTATTTCTGACCTGAAGTGGATCTCCCCTCCTTACACAGCTTCATGGCCCCTGCTTCCAGGGTCTCACCATATTGGTGCAGGACTCAGTGTGGACACCTGATAATAGGCTTAGCAGAAGGCAGCCCACAATGTTCAAGCTCGAGTAATCAGCCAACTTCTACTCTCATGGATCCAATGATCATCCCTATGCAGATGATTTGGGGTATTTATATGTAGCTCTAATCTCTCTTCTAAACTGTAGTTTCATATCTCCAAATGTCTTTTGGACATCTCTAATTGGATTTTCCCTCAATATCTCAAACTAAACACATCTAAAGCAGAATTCATCATCCCCCCCACCACGTCCAAAATCTCTGTCTTCCTGTCTTTCCTATTACTGTCAAAAGCGCTACCAACTGACCAGTTACCCAGGCTCTCAATCTTGATGTCATCCTCATCTCTTTGCTCAAACTCACCCAATATATATAATCTATTGTCAAATCTTATCATTTCTACCTTCACAACATCACCAGCATTCTCATATGTCCCTTCTCTCCATTCGCATAATTACTACCTTAATACAAGCTTTCACCATCTTTCCCTAGAACTATTGCAATAGTTTTCTAATTGGCTTCCTTGCTTCAAGTCTCTCCCCCCATTTCAGTCCATCCTCCATTCAGCTGTTCAAGTGATTTTTCTAAAGCACAGGTCTGATCATGTCCCACACTTCTACACACACACACACACACACACACACACACACACACACACACACACACCACTCAGTAAATTTCCTTTTTTAAAAGATTTATTTATCAGTTTTATTTACCTTGTCACAGATAATGTCTGTTTATATTTGAATAAAGCATAGTTTTGCACCTTTAGGGATCCTTGATTTCACTGATGTTAGATACAGAAATACTGTTGGTCCTTTTTTTTTTTTAATTTTTCACTCAATAAATTTCAGGGTTCCTAATTGCTTCCAGGATCAACTACAAAATTCTTTCTTTGGCATTTAAAGCCCTTTATAATTTGGCCCCTTCCTACTTTTGCAGTCTTCTTGTTTTCCTTCACACACTCAATGATTCGGCTACACTTGTCCACCTCCTGTTCCTCACATATGTCACACCATTGCCCGACTTCATGCCTTTTCACTGTCTGTCCCCAATGCTTGAAATTTATCCCTCCTAACCTCCACTTCCTAGCTTTCCTGACTGCTTTCTAGATTTAATGCGAACAAGCTTCAAGATGTTTGCAGGCTTCTCCTGGTCCCACATACTGATGGTGTCTTCCCTCCGGAATTGCCTTCTATCTTTCTTAATATAGATATGTGCATGTTGTCTCTCCTGTTCAAATGTGAGCTCTTTGAGGGTGAAAAAGGAGGAAAAAAAACCTCACAATTTTCACCCTTAAAGAGCTCACATTTGAACAGGAGAGACAACATGCAAATATCTATATAGATACAAGATATATTAAGAAAAATAGACGGAAATTCCAGAGGGAAGGCACCAGCAATGTGTGGGACCAGAAGAAGCCTGCAAACATCTTGAAGCTTGTTTGCATTAAATCTAGAAAACAGTCAGGAAAGCTAGGAAGTGGAGGTTTAGCACAGTCCCTGACACATAGGAAGCTTTTAATAAATTTTTGTTGACTGACTGATTGATTAACTTTCTGATAGAGGAGTTAGGAAATGGCAGAACCTCCTTGATGGCAGATAGGTGATAGGTGTGCGTCTTGTTTATATTCATGAACTTCAGCCATCTCATTTCCCAGAAGACAGAAAAAAATGAAACAGAGCTAAACAAAGGGCCAAAGAAATGGCATCTGTGACCAGCTCCCTACTAATAATGAAACCATGTAAATACAGAGGCCAGAAAAGAATAATTAAAAACATGGTAAAAGGTCTATCTAAATACTAACAGGTCAAAGTAAATGGAAATCAAATGTATTCATGCCTTCCTCCCTATTTTTTTTTCCTTTTGACATTAAAAAAATACTCTGTGGCCCCTGCCCTCATACAATTTTGGGATGAGTGGATGCTGTCCAGAGATTGGTCAGGAAAGCCAAAGGATTATGGGATTTAAAGAATACTGGAAACATCACTCTGCTTATGGCAGCCTGTGTGTTTGCTCATTCTAGTTGCCTTGAAAGGACTGTGATACCCAGGGGATAAGGGAGATAAAGGAGAGGTGGTAATTAGGAAGTGAAGACCCAGGGGCCAAGGAGCAAAATTGGTCTTATTTCCTTCCAAAGCTTTGTGGGGGTAACAGGAATGTGACAACTCAATAAAGCAAGTAAGCATGGTAGATTTGTCAGGTACTTAAAGGCACTTGCCTCAATGGTAAATGATTCATTTATGATAAAATGATAAATGTTTCAATAATTGTTTGGAAAGAAAAAAGGAAATGAATACTGATGAGGACTATCATTTTGCTGGGGAGATGTACTGAATTCTATCTAAAACAGTTTTCTAAGAAGTATGATAGAAGCATTGCCTTTTGAAGCATTAAATAAATACTACTGGAGCAAAGATTCAAGGACTAGATACTACCCAAAAGAAGACCACCTTAGGACATTCACATACTAAATCTTGACTGTAAAATACTTCATATGGGGAAGGAGGGGCAGGGCCAAGATGGCAGATTGGGGCAGCCACCCAGCTGAACTCTCCCAATATTCCCCTCCAAACAATTTTAAAATAATTCCTCAAATCCAATTTTGGAGCACCAGAACCAACAAAAAGTTAGGATGAGATATTTTTCCAGCCTAAGAAAACTTAAGAAGTAAGCAGGAGAAGAAGTTTGTAACACTGGGGTGGAGATCTGGTGGTGGTCTGTCTGGAGTAGCCTCAACATCAGCAGAAACTACAAGAGCTCTCAGCCCAGAGATAGTGAGAGGGTCAGACAACTCCTCAGAAAGAGATTACAGAGGACCCTTTGCTGGCACTGAACATAGCTGGTGCTGATTGGTAACTCTATTGCCTATGCACAGTTCTGGGTCACAGTTCCAGGGTAGAAAGGAGTACTGGTAGTCAGCACAAAGGAGCAAGGGCCCTGGTCACAATTCCAAGGCAAAGGGAGTATTAATGCTTGTGCCTGTAGGGGACCAGGGGCCCTTCCTGGGTAAAGACCAGATTGCAGATGAGGAGAGCAATGATTATACCTCTCCCATAATAATATCACCTTGGAAGCAGCTAAAACTTACAGACCCCCAAAACTAGCTCTGAAAACATCAGCACAAAAAGCCCAAAACTTGAGACAATGCCTCCTGACCCTCAGGTGATCAGAGCCCAACTTTAATATAAAGTTCAAAGTCAAAAAATAGGCTGGAAAAAATGAGCAAACAATAACAGCAAAAAAGAATTTAACCATAAAAACTTACTACAGTGGCAGAGGAGACCAAAACATAAACTCAAAAAAGGCAACAATGTGAAAACAGTAACCAAAAAGGCTCAAAAAATGCTAATTGCACCCGAGTCTAGCAATAATTATTAAAAAGTTAAAGAAAGATATGAGTGGTAGAGAGAAAATTGGGGGGAAAATGAGAATGTTGCAATAAAATTAGGAATAGAGAACTAACAGTTTGGTTTTTTTTTAAGGCACAAAAAAAGACTGAAGAAAATTACACCTTACAAAACAAAAATGGCCTAATGGTAGAAGACACAAAAAATTCACTGAAGAAAAAACTCCTTAAAAAGCAAAATTGGCCAAATGGAAAAAGAGGTACAAAAGCTCACTGAAGAAAATAATTCCTTAAAAAATAAAATTGGGCAAGTAGAAACTAATGACTCCATGAGACATCAAGAAATAATCAAACAAAGTCAAAAGGATGAAAAAAAAATAAAATGAAATGTGAAATACCTCATCTGAAAAAATAACTGACCTAGAGCATAGATCAAGGAGAGATAATTTAAGAATGATTGGAGTACCTGAAATCCATGATCAAAGGCAAAGCCTAGAAATCATTTCTCAAGAAATTATCAAGGAAAACTGCTTTAATATCTTAGATCTAAAGAATAGAATAGAAATGGAAAGAAGCCACCAATGACCACCTGAAAGAGAAATCAAAATGAAAACCCTCAGGAATATTATAGCCAAATCTCAGAGCTCCCAGGTCAAGGAGAAACTACTTCAAGCAGCCAGAAAGAAACAATTCAAATATCATAGAGCCACAGTCAGGATCACCACACAAGATTTAGTGACTTCCATGTAAAAGGAGTGGAATGCTTGGGATATGACATTCCAGAAGGGAAAAGAATAAGAATTGCAACCAAGAATCACCTACCCAGCAAAACTGAATGTAATCCTTCAGGGAGAAAAATTGATAGTTAATGAAATAGAAGACTTTCAAGTATTCCTGATAAAAAAAATCAGAGCTGAATAGAAAATATGACATTCAAACCGAAGATTCAAGAGAAACATTAAAAAGTAAACATGAAAGAGTAATCATAAGGAACTCAATAAAGTTAAACTGTACATTCCTATATGGAAAGATGAAACATGTAACTCCTAAGAACTTTATCATTATTAGAGCAGTTCAAAGGGGTTTACATAGACAGAGGGCATGGGTAGGAATCAATTATGTTGGAATTATCTCCAAAAAAAATGAAAGGATGAGAAAGAGGGATGCACTGAAAGAAGAGGGAAGGGAGAAGTAAAATGGGGAAATTTTTTTTTTCATGTAAAAGAGGCATGCAAGGAAGAGCTTTTACAATGCATGGAAAAATGGCAGTGGGGGGCAGGCAGTGCTTGAACCTGACTCTCATTAGAATTGGTTCAAAAAAGGAAGAATATTTATACACACTCTCAGTTGTGTGTATAAATATAACTTACCCAATAGGGAAATAGGAGGGGAAGAGGATAAGAGAAAGAGGGTGATAATAAAGGAGAAGGTAGATTAAGGGAGGCAATGGTTAGAATAGACTTTTGAGGATAAAAAGAGAGAGAGGAAGAAACAGAAGATAATGGGATAGAGGAAAAAACACAGCAATTGTAACTGTAAATGCAAATGGGATGAGTTCAAAATGGAAGCAGACAGCAAAATGGATTAGAAACCAGAATCCAAAAATATGTTGTTTACAAGAGACACATTTTAAACAGAAAGACACATAGAGTTAAAATAAAGGACTGAGGGAGTGGAGTCAAGATGGTGGAGTAAAAATAGTGACTTGCTTGAACTTTCCCCCAAACCCCTCCAAATACCTGTAAAAAATGGCTCTAAACAAATTCTAGAGCAGCAGAACCCACAAAAAGAGTGAAACAAATTTCCAGGCCAAGACAACCTGAATGGTTGATTTGAAAGGTCTGTTGTGTCAGGCTGGGATAAGAGCACAACTCAGCATGGGCCATGCAGGCAAAGTCTAGGCCTCAGCAAACCTGGAGCAGGCCTCAGGAGACTGAATCACTAGCAGCTGTAGTGGTTTCCAGACTTCTAAGCCCACAAACACCAAAGACAACTTAGAAGGTCAGTAGGAAATGTCTATTGGACCTCAGTGAGAGAGGAGCTTGGTCTGGCCTCAGTCCTGGCACAACCTTGGTTCAAAAGCTGCTTCCAGAGCTCTTGGTCCACAGATGGGGGGGATTGAGTGACTGATCAGAGGGGCATTGCAGGAATCTCTTTGGTGGCTCTGAGGCAGGAATCTCTTGCTTTGCCTGTGCTTAGATCTGAGTCACAGTCCTGGGTGGTGATCCTGGGGTGAGGAGTAGCATTGGCCTTGTAGAGCTTGTGGTTGTGGTAGAGAGAGAATCTTCCTCACAGTTCCAAGGCAGAAAAGAGTGGTCACTCATAGACCATAGCACAGGCTAGGAAAGGAGTAAACACCTTGCCTTTGATCATATCACCTTGGAAGAAGTGAGAATTTATAGGTTCCTGGAAGTATCTCTGAAAGCAGCTGTACAAATCCCCTGAAGCTTGGGACAGTACATTCTCCACACTGGAAGAAGACCTTTACCTTAACAAAGAGTTTAATAGTCAAGTAATTGGCTGAGAACATGAGCAAACAGTGAAAAAAAGTCAGATTACAGAATCTTTCTTTGGTTACAAAGAAGATCAAAACATACAACCAGAAGAAGACAACAAAGTCAAAGCTCCTACATCCAAAGCCTCCAAGAAAAATATGAATTAGTCCTAGGCCATGGAAGAGCTCAAAAAGGATTTTGAAAATCAAGTAAGAAAAGTAGAGGAAAAACTGGGAAGAGAAATGAGAGTGATGCAAGAAAATCATGAAAAACAAGTCAACAGCTTGCTAAAGAAGATCCAAAAAAATACTGAAGAAAATTACACCTTAAAAATAGCCTAACCCAAATGGCAAAAGAGGTCCAAAAAGCCAATAAGGAGAAGAATGCCTTAAAAAGCAGAATTGGTCAGATGGAAAAGTACGTCCAAAAGCTCACTGAAGAAAATAATTCCTTGGGGCAGCTAGATGGCGCAGTGGATAGAGCACCGGCCCTGAAGTCAGGAGGACCTGAGTTCAAATCTGGCCTCAGACCAAACACTTGACACATACTAGCTGTGTGACCTTGGGCAAGTCACTTAAC
Source organism: Vombatus ursinus (assembly GCF_900497805.2). Taxonomy (NCBI): domain Eukaryota; kingdom Metazoa; phylum Chordata; class Mammalia; order Diprotodontia; family Vombatidae; genus Vombatus; species Vombatus ursinus. The sequence continues at coordinate 18,129,711 of NW_020954550.1, forward strand.
CCCGATTGCTTCACCAAAGAAAAAAAAATTCCTTAAAAAATAGAATGGAGCAAATAGAAGCTAATGACTTTATGAGAAATCAAGAAACTAAAACAAAGCCAAAATAATTAAAAAAAAAAAAAAGAAAACAACATGAAATGTCTCATTGGAAAAACAACTGACCTATAAAATAGATCCAGAAGAGATAATTTAAAAATTATTGAACTACCTGAGAGCCATGGTCAAAAAAAAGAGCCTAGACATCATCTTTCAAGAAATTATCAAGGAAAAATGCCCTTATACTCTAGAACCAGAGGGTAAAATAGAAATTGAAAGACTCCACCGATCACCTCCTGAAAGACCTCCCCAAAGGAAAACTCCTAGGAATATTATAGCCAAATTCCAGAGTTCCTATGTCAAGGAAAAAAATATTGCAAGCAACCAGAAAGAAACAATTCAAGTACTGTGGAAACACAATCAGAATAACACAAGATTTAACAACTTCTGCATTAAGGGACCAGAGAGCTTGGAATATGCTATGACTCCGGAAGTCAAAGGAGATAGAATTACAACTAAGAATCACCTACCCAGCAAAACTGAGTATAATCCTTCAGGGGAAAAAAATGGATATTCATTGAAATAGAGGACTTTCAAGCATTCTTGATGAAAAGATCAAAGCTAAATAAAAATTTTGACTTTCAAATGCAAGAATCAAGAGAAGCATGACAAGTTAAACAGGAAAGAGAAATCATAAGAGCCTTATTAAAGTTGAAATGTTTACATTCTTACATGGAAAAATGATATTGGTAACTCATGAGACCTTTCTCAGTATTGGGGTAGTTGGAGGGAATATATATAAAGACAGAGGGCACAGAGTGAGTTGAATGTGAAGGGATGGTATCTAAAAAATAAAAATAAGGGGTGAGAGAGGATTATACTGGGGGAAGGAGAAAGGGAGAGGTAGAAGGGTTAAATTATCTCACATAAAAGAGGAAAGAAAAAGCTTTTACTGTGGAGGGGAAGAGGGGGGAGGTGAGAGGGAATGAATGAATCTTACTCTTATAGTATTTGGCTTAAGGAGGGAATAACATACACACTCAATTGGGTATGGAAATCTATCTTACCCTACAGGAAAATAGGAGAGAAGGGGATGGGGGAGGATGATAGAGAGGAGGGCAGATTGGGGGAGAGGGTAATCAGAAGCAAACACTTCTGAGGAGGGACAGGGTCAAAGGAGAGAATAGAATAAATGGAGGGTGGGATAAAATGAAGGGAAATATAGTTAGTTTTTCACAACATGCCTATTATGGAGGTGTTTTGCATGACTACACATGTATAACCTGTATCGAGTTGCTTGCCTTCTCAATGCAAGTGGTTGGGCAGGGTGGAAGGGAGAGAATTTGGAACCCAAAGTTTTAAAAAGAAATGTTAAAAATTGTTTTAAATGCAACTAGGAAATAAGATATACAGGCAATGGGGTATAGAAATCTATCTTGCCCTACAGGAAAACAGAAGGAGAAGAGGATAAGAGGAAGGGGGGGGTGTGACAGAAGGGAGGGCAGATCAGAAGAAGGGGTATTCAGAATACACTCCATCTTGGGGTGGGAGGAGGGGAGAGATGGGGAGAAATTTTGGAACTCAAAATCTTGTGGAAGTGAATGTTGAAAACTAAAAATAAGTAAATTAAGTGAAAATAAAATAAAATAAAGGCCTGAAGCAGAATCTAATCTTCTTTAGCTAAAGCAAAAAAAAAAAAAGGCAGAGGTAGCAATCATGATCTCAGACAGAGCAAAAGCAAAAATAGACCTAAATGAAAGAGATAATCAGGGAAGCTAAATTTTGCTAAAATGTACCTAAGCAATGAAGTAATATCAAAAATTTTAACAAATTTCTCCAATAAAGACCTTATTTCTCATATATATATTGAGTATAGAACTCAGTCAAATTTATAAAAATAAGAACCATTCTCTAATTGATAAATAATCAAAGGATATGAACAGGCAGTTTTCAGAAGAAGAAACTAAAACTATCTATAGTCACATGAAAAAAATGCTCCAAATTACTATTAATTAGAGAAAGGCAAATTAAAATAACTCTGAAGTACCACCTCACACTTATCAGAAATCACAAATGCTAGAGGGGATGAGGGACAAATGAATTGTTGGTAGATTTGTGAATTAATTGGTCCAACCATTCCAGAAAACAATTTGAAATTATGCCCAAAGGGCTATAAAACTGTGCATACCCTTTGACCCAGCAATACCACTACTAAGTCTATCTCCAAAAGAGATCAAAGGAAAAAGAAAAGGATCTATATGTACAAAAATATTTATAGCAGCTCTTTTTGTAGTGGCAAAGAAATGGACATTGAGGGGATGCTCATCATTTGGGGAATGGCTGGAAAATTGGGGTTTATGATTGTGATGGAGTACTATTGTACTATGGGAAATGATGAGGGAGTGGTTTCATAAAAACATAGCAAGACCTATGTGAACTGATGCAAAGTGAAGTGAGTAGAATCATGGGATCATTGTACACAGCAACAGCATTGTTGTAATGATGATCAACTATGAAAGGCTTGGCTACTATGATTAATACAATGATCCAAGACAATTCCAGAGGACTCATGATGAAAAAAATGCTATCCACCTCCTGACAGAGGACTGATGAACTCTCGGTGCAAATTAAAGTATAATTTTCTCACTTTCTTTATTTTTCTTGCTTCTCTGAAAATTGATTAAGTTCTTAGTTCATCTGTTTGTGCATCCATCCATTCATCCATTCCCCAAATATCTCCTTACTCCAAGACCAACTTTTTTTTCAAATGTTATGTAGTAAAGAGAAATGTTTCTCTGTCATTTTCACCTCTCTGATACTTAGTTTCCTCTTCTAAAAATGAGGAGATTGGGTTAGATGATCTGTAAGGACCCTTTCAACATTAAATCTATGACCATATGAAAACATTCTGGTATTCATTTTATCATACAACACATTGCTTTTACTTATGTATTTATCAGCTATTCATCTCAATTATATTTATTTGTTTTCATGTCTTACCAACCTTATTTGAACATAACATTCTTGAGAACATGGATAATGTCTTATACTCTTCCTACTACCACCACCATGCAGAGATACAGCACAGAGTATAAATCAAGTGCTTAATAAATCTTTTTTTGAATGAAGGTAGGAAGGAGGAAAACTTGAGCTTTTTGGAAAATTACTTTATAAGGATTAACCAATAAATACTTAAAGGTTATATAGTTTTGTAGATGTTGATTGCTCTCACTGTCAACATAGAGCTCAACCCCTCCATAATGTAATAGATGGTTTTTGATTGTTGCTGTGGCCAAAGCAGCCAGTCTTGGTATGAGCATCTCCAAATTAACTAGATTGGTTGGTTCTTGTAGAGCAGTCATATAGACCATCACTAGGCCCTTATGTATGTCTTTTCTAGCATGGTAGAATTTGTAAAAAGCTTTTTCCCCATCAGAATAACTTTTAAGAATAAGGATCCAGGGTCACCTCCATGTCACAGTAAAACCATGAATTAAAACCTTAATGGAGGAATTCTCAGATGACGACAGAGAAATGAAGTATCACTATATAGTTTATCTATCTGTTTATCTATCTATCTGTCTGTCTGTTTGTCTGTCTGTCTGTCTACTTATTACCTATTATTCATCCGTCTAGCTATCCATGTATCTATCTATCCATCTATCATCTATCCCTTTATCTACCTATCCATCTGTGTACTTATCTATGTATCCATTCCTTTATATGATCATGCATATTCTCCTTCTGCTCTCTCAGTTTTTTAGTTCACTACCATGTTATTAATAGTAAGTTGCTGTTACTCTTGTTATAATGATAACCTTTTATGTGTATTTTGCACTCATTTATTCTTTACTATTTGGTGCAAATGTCATGGGGCAGCTAAACAAAGGAGGCCCCTGCAGAGCACACAGTTGAACTCAATATCCCTTACACAAATCAAATAAAGGTCAGACAAATTTGGTCAAAGGACCCAGACAATGACATTTTTAACTCTACAATTAACTATTGTAAAAGTTTTACACTCCTTGTTCTCTCAACCTAAATTGCCAATCAATCAATACTAAGCAATGTTATTTTTTTTTTTAAAAAAAAGCTATTAGGAAAAGGTTTTGACTGTGAATATAAATGAGAAATATTATAATATTGAAACCTGTATGTACACTCTTAGTACAATGTGGCTTTAAAAAGTCAATACAGGGGTAGCTAGGTGGTGCATTGGATAGAGCACTGGCTCTGGAGTCAGGAGGACCTGAGTTCAAATCTGACCTCAGACACATAAAAACTCACTAGCTGTGTGACTCCGGGCAAGTCACTTAACCCCATTTGCCTCACTAAAAAAAAAGTCAATATAATAAAGCCACTGCATTTGTAAATCTTTTCTAAAGAATTCATTGAAACAAAACTTTTTTTAAAAAAAAAAGACTATGATAAAAGCAACCAATTATGTTTGAAAAGTTGATTCCTAACCCTTTAGAATCTAGAAAACTAAAGTTTATTTTCCATTTAAAACTTTTTTTGGTATTTCACCTAATTCTTTTAGTTTTCATTGATTCAATCTTCAGTCTTTTAATCTCCTTGCCAACTGGATGCATTTCCTTTTGTTATCTTTACTTGAGACCACAGCTGAAGAGCTTGAATAACTCGCCTTAGTTAAAGTTAGTGTTATCCATTATCAGAGTCTATGGAGTGAGAACAAATGGTGTTCATTTTCTACCCCATACTGCATGAGCAGGTGTTAAGCAGAAATGGAAACCCAATAAAAAACACTAAAGAATAGCTACTTTTCTGAGACAGGCAGTTATGTTTCTTCTTTGTTTTGGCAGCCAACACAGGGGCTGGGAGGGAGGAAGCTCTTATCTTCCTGAGAAAATTATCACAAGAGTTCTCTGCCTATTTGGCTAATGTTAACATGTCACCAGCTCTTCTCCACCAACTCAGAGGATCATCGATTTTATAGCAGTAACCTTTTCTTTTCATCTATTGCATTTACAATTATTGCATCTCTTTTCTATCAAGTGAATCTTCTCAGTTATCTACCTTACTGCACCTAGTTTTGTGTGTTTAAGGGTTACCTACTTGTTCTTTGTCCTTCATTCTCAAAGAGGACCATGATGTCAAGAAAATGATGCCATGACTTGCAAGTGGCTTCGTGTTTAAGTGGACTTAAGAGTAGAATAGAATAAGAATAGAATTACAGAGTATCTCAAAGAAAAGTCAGTAAAGGTGCAATAAAAATTATAACCACTTAGGGGACATTTTTAAAAGTGGCCACATAGAATGCATTGTGAGAATGACTAGAATCTGTCAGTCCTGATGTGGGCAGATAGACTCTTTAACTCTACTCAGATTATCTTCAAACATTAGATATTCATCAGTCTTGTTGACTTTTGTAGCTCTTCCTCTTTCTTTCTTCTATCAATTTCCCTCTCTATCTGCCCTCTCTGCATCCTATCCTCACTTATCTCTAGCTTCTACCATTAGTTTGTCCACATTTCTGAAATCCAAAAGTATTACTATGATCTCTTAATTTAAGTTTTTCTTTCTCTTACTTGTGGAAGGGGGACTTCCTCTTCAATTCATTGAACAGGCATTGATTAAGCATCTAGTATGAGTAAGACCCAGTGCTAGATACTGAGGATATAAAGATTAAAAAAAATCAGTCAGTGAGATAGTCAATAAGCATTTATTAAGCACCTATTATGTTTCAGGCACTGTGTTAAATACTAGGGATATAATCATGACTTTCAGGTAGTACAATAATTTTTAAATTCTCTCTCCTGGATCTATTTCCAGGTCAGTTGTTTTTTTTTTTCTAATGAAATATTTCACATTTTCTTCTATTTTTTCATTATTTTGATTTTATTTGATTGTTTCTTGATATCTCATAAAGTCATTAGCTTCTACTTGCCCAGTTCTAACTTTTAAGGAATTCTTTTACTTAGTGAGTTTTTGCATGTCCTTTTCTATTTGGCCAATTCTACTTTTTTAAGGAGTTCTTTCCAGTGAATTTTTGTATATTTTTTTCCATTTGGCCAGTACTGCTTTTCAAGGCATTTTACTCCTCTTTGGCTTTTTGGACCTCTTTTACCATTTGGTCTATTCTGTTTTTTAAGGTGTTATTTTCTACAGTATTTTTTTTTGTTCCTCCTCTACCAAGCTGTTGACTTTTTTCATGATTTTCTTGCATCACTTTCATTTTTCTTCCCAATTTTTCCTTTACTTCTCTTACTTGATAAAAATACTTTTTGAGCTCTTCCATAGCCTAAGACCAATTCATATTTTTCTTTGAGGCTTTGGATGTAGCAGTTATGACTTCTTTGTCTTCTGAGTATGTGTTTTGATCTTCCTTGTCACTATGTTAGCTTTCTATAGTCAAAATTTTTTTCTGTTGTTTGCTCATTTTTCCAGCCCATTTCTTGACTTTTAACTCTATGCTAAAATGGGGTTCTGCTTCTGGGGTGGAGGGCACACTGTCCAAGCTTCAGAGGATTTTGTGAAGCATTTTCAGAGATACTTCTAGGGACCTGTAAGTTTTCAGTTCTTCCAAAATGATATCATCTAAGGAGAAGTGTGTTTATGTTGTGCTCTGGTCTGTGAGTGACATAAGCACCCTTTTCTTCCCTGGAACTTGACTGGGGTTCCTGCACCCCTATGACAACAAGCTCTGGTGTACTAGTACTCCTCCTCACCCTAGGATTGCCACCCAGGACTGCAACCGGTATACAAGTATGGGTAATGCAACAGAGTCTTGTCCCCAGTGCCAGCAAAGAGACCCCTGTAATCTCCTTCTGACCAGTTGTCCCACCCCATTACTGGAAATTGGAGGCATTTCTTTGTGAAGAAGGGAGGATGTACCACTAATGAATTATATGTTACATAAAATAATTAAGACAAGGTATCACAAAAAGATGATTAATATACTGAAACAAACCTCATGATACTGGCAGAGTAAATACAAAATGAAATTATATTGAATACAAGTTATATGTCATGTGTAGGAAAAATAACTTGACATTTCCTGTATGGGGCATTCAAAGACATCCAATATGTGCTATAGTCATATTAAAAAATATAACACACTTGTCACTTTAAAAATGTCAAAATATCCATTTACATATTATTTCCTTTGATGAATTCCAGATGTCCCCATTTGAAGTATGGAAACTAAAATAAATGAATAGGTAAAATAAATGTATAATTGTATTCAGTCTCCATTTTTCTGGGACAATTCACAGGAAATTCAAAACAAATTCAATCACATTGCAAATTAGAAAAGAAAGATACACCCAGGGACAGAGAGAGGTTGAGAATGGTTCTGGACAACCTGAAGGCCTGAAGAGCTCACAAGAGAAAGATTTAGTCATTGGCTTAAATGCTCAGTACACTGAGCCTTAATCTTTTGCCTGTCAATACTACTAGGTCTGTGTCCCAAAGAGATCATAAAAATGGGAAAAAGGCCCACATGTACAAAAATATTTATAGCAGCTCTTTTTGTGGTAGTCAAGAGTTAGAAATTGAGGGGATGTCCATCAACTGGGGAATGGCTGAACAAGCTGTGGTATATAAATGTAATTAATGGAATGCTATTGTGTTATAAGAAATGATGAGCAGACAGATTTCAGAAAAACCTGGAAAGACTTACATGAACTGATGCTGAGTGAAGTGAGCAGAACCAGGAGGACGTTGTACACAGTAACAGCCACGTTGTGCAATGACTAACTTTGATAGAATTAGCCCTTCTCAGCAATGCAAGGATCTAAGACAACTCCAAAAGACTCAAGATGAAAAATGCTATCCACATCCAGAAAAAGAACCATGGAGTCTGAATACAGATGGAAGCATACTGTTTGCTCTCCTTTTCTTTTGTTGTTTTGTTTTGATTCTTCTTTCTCATGGTTCTTCCCATTGATTCTAATTCTTCTTCAAAATATGCTTAATATGAATATATAGGTAGAACCTATATCAGATTGCACGCCATCTTAGGAAGTGGGGAGGAGAAGGAGGGGGAGAAAATTTGAAACTCAAAATCTTATGGAAGTGTATGTTGAAAACTAAAAATTAATAAATAAATTGTTTAAAAAATAAAAATAAAAATAATCTTTCCCCTGTGGCAGCTTATGAAGTTTTGGACAGCTCTCCCTAGATCAAGGGTAGGGAACTTGTGGCCTTAAGGACACATCTGACCTTCTAGGTCCTTAAGTGTATTCTTTTGACTGAATCCAAATTACAGAACCTGTAAAATTTGGATTCAGTCAAAAAGCCACACTTAAGGACCTAGAACGCCACAAGTGGCCTTAAAGCCACAGCTTCCCCACACTTGCCCTAGACCTTTGCCATATCCACTGTTATCAAAAATACTTTCAAATCAATATTGCAACAGGTAGATCAACTTCCATAATCTGAATAACACTAGAGTCTTACTTTCAAACAATAGTTAGAGGTTCTTTAAGCAGGCACCTCTAGATCCTCTCAACTTGGCATATCCAAGTCACGTAATTTATAGACATTCATTGAGCATATGAGAAAGCTAAATGGCACAGTTAGAGGGTTGGACTTGGAGTCAAGAAGACTTGAATTCATATCTTGTCTCAGACACTTACTAGCTGTGTGACTATGGTCAAGTCACTTGACATCTTTCTGTCTCAATGGCCTCATCTATAAAATAGAGACATTAAAAGCACTTATCTCACTGGGCTATAATGAAGATGAAAGAAGATAGCATGTAAAACATTTTGCAAACCTTAAAGCACTAAGTAAACACTAGTTAGTATTAAGCAGGCTTACCAGGCTTACTCTTTTTAATAGGCTCCAGGAAAAGAGCAGCAATACTTTAAGAGGATAAATCTCATACAGATGCTGATCTGCAATGTTAGCAGAAATTTTCTCATAGGAAGTTCTCTATACTGATGAAGTTACAGGCCTGACTCAGAAAAACAAACAAACAAACAAATAAACAAACAAACAAACAAACAAACAAACAAAACAGTTCATAGGATCATAGAGCTAGAGCTGGGCAGAACCTCTAAGGTGATTTAGTTCGTCCCTTCATTTTATTAATAAGGAAACTGAGACTGAGGCCCTGGGAGATAAGTGATTTACCCAGGATCACACAGGCAGTATCAGAGTCAGGATTTGAACCCTGGTCTTTTGCCTCCAGAGTCAGAGCTATAAGTAAAATTGATCATACCACCTACCATCTAATTTGCTTCTTCCAGGATTGACCACACGGCTCTAATTGATGCAATCTTCTCCTAAACAACCCCTCCCCTTGGATATTTGACTACCACATCTGTCAATTTTTTCTTTGCCATGTCATGTGTCTGCCTCTTCCATTCCGTTCCCATTATCACAGACCCAGATTAGGACCTTATCACCTCATATATCACCCATTGCAATAGCATCTCAAATGATTTTTCTGTATCCAGACTATACTTTCCATTCCTTTTTGTGTACTGCCATGGGATTAGCCTTTTGAAAAGGCTGCCTTGATTGAAGAGTTTCATGAATAGTAATGAAGATGAGAAGGATGAAGATAATAGCTGAAATTCATAAATTCTTTAAGTTTTATAAAGTGCTTTATTTACACCTATTTTTCACTTAATCCTCACATCAGCCCTGTGAATTAGATGTTATTATGATCCCCATTTTACAGACAAGAAAATTGAGACTGAGACAGGTTAAATGATTTGCCCATTGTTTGAAACAGAATTTGAGCCCAAGTCTTCCTGTCTAAAGATGTATCCAGTGTGTTACATTGACTAAATAGGGTTTGGTTATTATGCATCAGTGATTTTTTTTAGATAACATCATCTAGAAATGTTGGGAAGACAACCTGTGTAAAGAACTCTCCTATCTGCCGTTCACATTGGGCTAAAGAAAAGAACCAAGAAAAATTGTCCTTTTATTCTAATAATCTGAATAAACAGGAACAGAAAGGTGGTATCCCTCCTATGGTATTTCTATAACATCAGTGTAATTGGCTGAAAAGTGGAAAATTAATATGCTTTCTAATGGCAAAATGGCCAGTTTGTATGATTTTCCCCACAACAAGTTGGCCAGCTCTCTTGTTCCCCACCTCCCTCCTAATGAACTAACTGAATTGATTGTTGAAGGGTTGTGTAGAAACAGTTATGGTAAAAAAAAACTGTTCTTCCATGTAACTTTCCATTGTACTACTTAGTCTTCCTGGATCACCATAATAAATATGATGATTATGAAAAAGTTGGAAATGTTGCAAGAATTATCATGATAAATATGACGATAATGAAAAAGTTGGAAATATTGCAAGAATTACCGGAATGTGACACCGAGACAGGATATTAGTATATGGTGTTGGAAAAATAGCACCAATAGACTTTCTCAATGCAGGATTGCTACAAACTTTCAATTGGTAAAAAATGCATTATCTGTGAAATGCAATCAAACAAAGCACAATAAAACAAGGTATGCCTGAGCAAAGACATCCATCCAATTCCAGCAAGAATATTTGTCTTTTTTAGTGAGGGGAAAATAACTTTTAATTCTAAAAAATTTCTTTTTTTTTCAATTTTAATTACTTTTTTCTGGTTGTTTGGAAGGTAAATTGAGTTCTGAGGAAATTTTCCAGTAGACGTGGGAAAATTTTACTCCAGTTATATTCAAAGTATTATTCTTAAGGACAAAGAGTATATTGACTTGCTTTCTTCTTGCTGAATGGCCACAGGAAGTTTACTCTCCAATATCCCAGAGGTAGGGGATGGAGTTGTGGGTACATGGTAAACAATCATCATCTCTAGGGGCATCACCAAAAGTATCATCAGAAGCATGAAGGTTAATCTAAGATCACCTTCCTCTCCCCTGTCTATCTGCAACTTCAACAAAATCAACTTATTCTAATCCTTCAAGCCTACATCAATTTTTTTCTGGCTCAGGCCCATCCCCTAGTCGTGTGCGTTTGATATTGGAACAAAATGAGACACTAGCAGGTCATTTAACAGTTAACAAAAGAAGATTTACTTAGTCATAACAGAAGGTTATTCAGCAAGGCTAGACATCAGGGACATTTCAAATTGATTGGACTGAACCTTGCCTGTCTTCCCTGACTTCTACCAGCGAAGCATTAGGAGCTCTACCAGGCTGTTTGATACTCAGGTGATGAGGAAATAATGTCAATAGCCTGAACCTTGGAGTCCTCTAAAACAATCAAGTTATAAGGATTATTTCAGTATCATTTAAGGAAAAGCTAATGAAATGTGGGCAACTAGGTGGCTCTGTGGATGGAGAGCTGGGCTTGGACTCAGGAAGATTCATCTTCATGAATTCAAATCTGGCCTCAGACATTTACTAGCTAGGTGACCCTGGGCAAGTCACTTAACCCTTTTTGCCTCAGTTTCCTCATCTGTAAAATGAGCTGGAGAAGGAAATGGCAAACCATTCCAGTATCTTTGCCAAGAAAACACCTGATAGGGTCATGAAAAATCAGACATGACTGAAAGAACTGAACAGCAACAGCCAAATTTGCATGGAGAAAAGGGTTCTGTTCCTTCCGTAGCTCTAAATTCTGGGCTTCCAAGGCAAAGGCCCACATAACTTACCTGAGTTCTGATTTAATCTGGGAATATGTGCCCCTTCACCTGATTCACAAATTGTCAAGAGCAGCTGGGTGCCTCCTTTCTGTACAACCTCAAGACCTAAGGTTTCCATAATAGAGATGCCTGGGCTATGAATTGATAGTGTTTTCTTCGCGTAATCTTCACTTTTTCTCAGTGGCAAAAGGCTCTCTATTGTTGTTCTTTCTTCATCTCATTTTACACTATGAGAAAACTGAGGGTTAAACAGGGTTAAGTGACTTGCCCAGGGTCACACAGTGTCTGAGTTCAGATTTGAACTCAGGTCCTCCTGATTCCAGGGCAGAGTTCTATCCACTATACCACCTAGCTTGCCCCTAGGGCTCTCTACACCTCAGTGAAGCCACTTCGAATTTTTTGTCCCTGCACTGTATCTCTACACAGGCCATCTTCTAAACCTGGAACATATGCCTACCTCTTCTCTTCGCCTCAGAATCTTTATCTTCTTCCAAGGCTCACTTTGATACCATCTCCTCCATGAAGTTCTCCCTGATCCCCTGAGCGGTTCACGTTTCCTCTCTTCTCAATTACTTTATACTTACTTCTCTGTGCACATGTATCCCACTAGTTAAAAGTAATCTCCCTGAGGGCAGGGATTGTTTAATTTTTGTCTTTGTATCCCCAATACCTATCATAAATACATAGAAAGTATAATATATTATGTTATGTATAATAAATATAACATATAATAAGATATAATTAATTTAAAATACAATAAATATTTAATAAATTAGATTGAGGGATAATAATAATAATTATTATTATTATTATTATTACTTGCTCTTGATTGAGGTTTCCCTTAGATTTTCTAGGAAATAAAAATAATTTAAATGGGAAGGTAATATGTATTGTGGCTTCTCTGTAGGGGGGCCTTATTTTTACTTTCTGAGTTGTTTAGAAATAGAGTCTAATAGATTGTCACTTAGTGATAACAGTCAGGAATAAGTTAATGCTCAGTATTTCATTCCCTGCTGTGTAACTAACTTACTTGTGTCCCTTTTCAAATTATGTCTTCCAGATTACAAAGCCACCAAATAAATAATTCCATTTTTAGAAGAGTGATCCCACTGTCTCCATATTGACTCCTAGAATAGTAGGAAAAGAGAAAATAGAGTCCCTCTGTGAATTCTCTATAAGTGAGATTATAAAAGTGCCCAATGTAACAATAGTAACCTTATCTGTCTCTTCTTTTCTTTTCTTTTTTTTTTTTTTACTTTTTGGTGAGGCACTTCGGTTTAAGTGACTTGCCCAAGGTCACACAGCTGCTGGTGAGTGTCAAGTTTCTGAGGCTGGATTTGAACTCAGGTCCTCCTGACTCTAAGGCCAGAGCTCTATCCATTGTACCACCTAGCTGCCCCAAAACTCTTCTCTTTTAATGCTCACTTTCTATGACAGCTGGTAGCAGTAGCAATAATAGCTAATCTTTGTATCACTCGTTAGAGTTTGCAAAGCACTTTATATGTGGTAACCCATTTGATCTTCACAATAACCCTGTGAGTTTGGTGTTATTATTCCCACATCTGCTAATGAGGAAAATGAGAGATGTTAAGTTACTTTCCCAGAGTAACACAAGTCAGAAAATGTCTAAGTATTTGAACTCCAATCTTCATGATGCCAAGTCCAGCATATTAGCACCTCACTTAACTGCCTCATTAAGTAAGATATTAGAATGACTCTCTGAGTCAAGAGTGTCCCCAGACCAGTCTGATGTCTGCTTTCCTCAGTTGCCACCACTCTTGGTAACCTGATCAACACAAACTAGCATGGAAACTCTTTCCTAACATGCAAAGACACAGACCAACAAAATCCCTATGGTGGTCTACACTTCCCCAGGGACATAGATGTTGAGATGTGTCTTCACTCATGCACTTCCTAAGGTAGTATCACAGAAGGAGACATGTACTAACTCACAAAAAGACAACAGGGCTGGGGTCACTACTGGACACTAACTGCAAGGACTCCCTGGAGAAATAGGAATAATAATTCATGTTGATAATGTACTTTAAAGAAGACGAAATGTTTTCTTCAAAATAATACCATGATGAGCAAGTATTATTATTTTCATTCCAGATGAGGATGCTGGGGTTCAGAGGAATAGAGTGACTTGTCCAAGGTTGCATAGCTAGTAAGGGTAACAGAGCTACACTCAAACTCAGTGTTCTCTCTCTCTCTCTCTCTCTCTCTCTCTCTCTCTCTCTCTCTCTCTGGCAATTGGGGTTAAGTGACTTGCCCAAAGTCACACAGCTAGTGAGTGTTATGTGTCTGAGGCTAGATTTGGATTCAGGAAGATGAGTCTTCCTGACTCCAAGCCCAGTGCTCTATCCACTGTGTCACCTAGTTGCCTCCAAACTCAGTTCTCTTAACTCCAAATCCAGTGATTTTTCTACCATAGCACGCAGCCCACTAGGTTTCCCTGGAAGATTCCTGCTTGAAAAAGTTTCAAACCCAGATCCTCTGACTTCAAACCAAGTGCTTTTTCCTCTTGTATCCAACTGTCCACTCTCTCCACTTCTCTCCACTCCTCTCCACTCACAGAGAATCTCATTATAACAAAGAGAGTCACCCCTCAATCCACTAGCATTCTAATAGGGTCCTAAGATCACAAACTTAGACCGGAAGAGACTAAAGACACCTCTGGGTCCAATCCCTTCAATTTACAGATGAGGAAACTGAAACCCAGGGAGGTTAAGAAAATTGTTTGAGGTCAAACCTTGAAAAGAGCTGGGATTCATACCCAAAAATGGAAAGATGACTAACTTTGGAGTCAGAGGGCCTGAGATCAAATCTTGGCTCTGATGTTTTCTACCTGTGTCATCTTGGGCAAATCATTGAAAATTCCTGAGGCTCAGTATCTTCATTTATAAAATGAAGGGTAGATAGCCTCTAAGGTTTTCTGTTATTGTTGTTGTTCAGTTGTCTCAGTTTTCTTGCAAAGATGCTGGAGGGATTTGCCCCTTCTTTCTCTAGTTCATTTTATAGATGAGGAAACTGAGGCAAATGAGGTCACACAGCTAGTAAGTGCCTGAGGCCAGATTTGAACTCAGGAAGATGAGTCTTTCTGACTCTAGACGCAGCACTCTACTCACTGTGCCACCTAGCTGCCCCCAAAGTCCTTTCCAATACTAGATCCATGATTTTCTGACTCCAAACATGGTATTCTTTCTACCAAGTCACACTGTGTACTACTATATTAGTCACTTAGTTAACTGGATGAGGAAATCCTTATCAGGCTACTTAAGGGAGGGTGTCAGGATGTGGTAATTAACTTTTAAAGGCTGAAACAATTTTCTCTTCTGACCTCAGTGCATGCTGTCACTTCTCCATTTGTGGGATCAAAATGCTTAGACTCTCTTTTTTCCTAAAAGTACTTTAGAATTTCTGGAGGTCATATTTGACAAACCTTAAAAAAAAAGAAAGAAAGAAAAAGAAGAAAAAAAGGGCTAGTTACCTAAATATTTTGTATTTTACTTTTTCCCAAAGTGCTTCTAAATTTATACCAAGTGAAGCCTCCAGTTCTTTAAAATGGAGAAGCAATTTAATGTATAATATTATATAGAGTGACTTTTCTGACTTAGTTATTAAAATGAGGAGATGTACATAAACTGCACAAAGATACTAGGTTTTCCACGTTCTATATAATTGGGCACATTTCTTAGATTAAAATGAGAAGTGCCTCTAATAGGATAGTCATTCTTGGGGTTGGCAATTCTGTTAATACATAAGAGAGCTAAATATGTGATATTTGAAGCTATAATTTTCATCTTTCCTGTCCCTTTTTGTTCCCTATTGCTGATGATGTATTAATATTCTCTCTTCCATTCTTCCCTAGAGGGAGTAGAGATCCCTGGATCTTCCATTCCTCCCTAGACCTCCTAAGGTGGTTTAGGAGAAAGGTGATAGTCAGAGGATAGACATGCCTTGTTGGCATTGAGTCTTTTTCCCATCATGTCCAACTCTTCATGACCCCATTTGGGGTCAAATTCTTGGCAAAGATAGTGGAGTGGTTTGCCATTTCCTTCTTCAGCTCATTTTACACATGAGAAAATTGAGGCAAACAGGATTAAGTTACTTGCCCAGAGTCTCACAGCTACTAAGTAGATAAGACCATATTTGAATTCAGGAAGAGGGGTTTTCTTGACTCCAGACCCAGCACTCTATCCACTGAGCCACTTAACTGCCCAAAGACATGCCTTAGCATCTGCTAAAGATATAGATCTGACCTGGAACAGGTAGCTAACAGAGATCCTTTACAGTCATGGCTCCTTGAATCATCTCACTGAAGTCTTCCAGGAGAGTAAGTTGGGGATTAACTAGGGTGCTTTGTCAGCCCCTGGTAAACTGGGGGCTGACTGATGCCTTGGATGCAGAACACCCATAGGAATGATAGATCAAGAGCTACAAAGAATATTAGGGACTAGAATCCTCTCTAGTTCAATCACCTCATTTTATAGATGAGAAAACTGAAGCCCAGAGAGAGAAAGGAATTTGGGGTTTTTCACACAGGGACTTCGTGGCAGAGCCAGACACCCTGTCTTCTTTTGCAGTGATCCTTCTTTCTAGTACACCACACTTGCCTCTCTGTTATTAGACAAGGAAAGGCCACTGGGGTCTTTGATCACCCTATTAGATTTTGAAATGAGAAAAGAAAATTTATTCTGTATAGACATGTACACTGCGCTGTATTTTTCCTTTCATGAGTCTTCAAGTTAGCAAAGAATAAACCACATTTATTTAGGACAATATAAGCTTAGGGGCCATCCGTGATCTATAACGTGCAATATTGGGCACTGGGAGAAGCCACAGTGCCATGTGTAAGTCATTTATTCTGCCCCATTCCCCTTGCAGTCTCAGTGGTTGTGTGGTGCCAATAGGTAATAAAAACTGTACCATACCCCAGATGAGATAGATTTCAAAAGTGAACCAATTACAATTTTTAGTGTATACAATTAGGGGAAATGATTTTGCAAAGCCCTTTCTAATTCTGCAAGATGGAAAATAATTTCTTTTATCTACATGATGCCAAAGGGGAAGCTCCTGTGTCTGAAATGGAGACAACTCAGAATCTTGCAGTGAAGTTTCTAGTAACTCACAAGCCACTTCTCCCTAGGTCCCCGAGACTGACTGCTAGATAATGAAATGACTTCAGTCCTCACTTATCTGAACTCTAGAGTTGCTTTCAACATGACTCTTTTCCATTATTTCTGAATGCTTTACACTCAAATCATTGCTACTTTTTCTGCCCTCTAAAAAATTGATTTACAGACAGTAGGATTGACATTGGAGTGGGGGCCCTGCCAAAGTTAGGTTAACCTGCTTGAACCATTGGTTTTCTTGAACTATTTGAAAAACTGGTTTCTCTTAGTTTTCATTCTTATTTAGAGATGCGAATCACCTTTGAGATGCTCAAAGGTCAATATATCCCCATGGGTCTTCCCCTCCCAAATTGATGTCCTTTGTGATAGTAGGTAGAGTCATCTTTTGTCTTGATTCTTACCTAGCTCTTAGTCATTGAATGGGCGTGGCCTCAGACTAACTGAGACCTGGGAAAGACCTTAATTTAGAAAGACCAGGGTCACCCACTGCATCCTGGGCCATAGCCAGTGATCTTGACTTTGTTTTGCCACTGGACTTCCATCACTGGAGGAGAGAGTGAGGTTGATGACTTTGCACAGCTCTGCCTCATCTATATTCAGTTCTAAAGCCTCAAGACATCATTCTCATGATGTCATTGGTCCTCCTCAAGAAGGAAAGACAAACCATAGCAAGGCCCTCTGCAAACTGTGATAATGACTTCTATCTGGAAGGTATTTTGTGGCTGATATGTGAAGAGTTTTTAATTGAGAGGTACATGAGAGGTAAAAGTAGAGGCCTGATAACTTTGAAAAACTGATGACTCTTCTATTCCATGTGAATTCTATAAACTTGTTTCAAGTTGGGTTATTCATCAAATTGCTGACATTTGGAGAGAAGAAGTTTCGGGTGTTCAGCATAAGTGCCAGGACTAGCTAAGATAGAGGCACCCAGCTGGGAGACCCCAGGAACCTGCTTCTGGGAGAAGATATTCTTCTAGAAATGTCTGTATGTTTGTTTGTTTTAATGTTATATCTTTTAGTAAATATTACTTTGTAAAAGCTAATATGATTGTTAAGTGGTAAATGAAATGGAGTGCTTGTATCATTAAAATTAGGGAAACACAATCTGCGGGGAATTGAACCACTGGCAGAACCAAGAGACATCCCCTCCCCCAGTCCTCTAAAGGTACCAGAGAGCCACAGGGGGTACAGACTTTGCCCTTAAGATAATGGGAACCAGAAATATTTTTACTGTCTAGACCATGTGTGAAATTCAATAGACAGAACAAATCAAGTCAAGAAGTATATATTAATCACTTACTATGTGCCAGGCACTGTGCTAAGTTGCAGGGATATAAAGAAAGCCAAAAATAAAAACACAAAATCTAATGGGGTAGATAATATACAATTATTATGCGCAAGGAAGATACATACAGGTTAAATGAGAGATAAGATCAGAGAGAAGGCATTAGCATTCATAACAGAGCAGTCATAAAAGATTGGTGTTCGGCCTTCATTCTCAAAGAGGACCAATGACATCAAGAGGGTGATATTTTAACTTGCAAGTGAATTGGATTTGAGGAGGCAGGGCTGTGCAAAGTCATCAGCCTCACTCTCTCCTCCAGAGTCCAGTCATAAAATAGTATTGTGGCTAGAGCGACAGTTTTTATGTTGACCAAAAGAGCTACATGCCTAGTGTGTACCCTGTAGGATTTAGTGTAAGGAAACATCCTAGTGCTAAAACTACAGGTATTAGATATCCCAAAGAGTGGCAGTTTGCATGGGAGAGAATCCCATGTGGTTGGAATGCTATTCTCTTAGTAACACTGAGTTTGAAATTTAAAACACTGTCTTAAACTTACCCATTAGAAAAATAAGCTTTTGTAACACTGATACTTTTAACTACAGAGGTTAGGAATATTTCTAAGTTTTTTCTCTGTGGCTTATATAAACCCCAATGAGGCCTATACAATCCCATAAAATGGTATTGACTACTCATTGTATTAAAAGTACATTGTTATATGGTAATGACTTGAATCTGTACTTCAAAGCTCAAAGTGGGGAAACTCCCTCTAGAGATGCAGATAGCAAACCCTCCTATAACTTAGCAGACAATATTTGAAAGATAATATAGCCAAAAATAATAATTAACCTGAGAGCAATCTACGTTTGTTAGAACTTAGCCTACTCCTTAAACAATAGGCATATGGTTGATCATTAGGCTCATTCTCAGGGCTTTTCTCCTAACTAAATTCAATCTGTATCTATGTCCATTAAGGACCAAAAGAAAAGCTTTCTTTATTCTTTCCATCATTTTCTCATCTAGCTTTTACACAGCCTTAAGTTACTAGCTAATATCTACAACATCTTCATTCCATTTTGTTCTGAATAAAGTTGACCAGAGGAACAGAGTTCAAATTTTACCTCTATTACTTACTACTCTTATGACCTTGGGTCAATAAGTCATTTAACTTCTCTGGATGTCAGTTTCTTCATTTGTAAACTGAGGGGGTGGACTATATGACCTCTGAGGTCCTTTCCAACTCTAAATCTGTGATACTCTGATCCTGTGACCCTGGAGCTAAATTATATTTCACTTATCCATATGGTATCGCCACAACTCTCCAGACCACAAGTAAGAAGCAGGAAAGGGGAAACACTGATGTCTGAGAAGTTAAAACAGACATTACAAAGTCCTTGAATTAAAATTCATGTACTTTAGTCACAGGAGTTCCACTGGTTTCTTCACCCGAAGTTTATTGTCCCTTAATTTAAATCTAATTCTAACAGATGTGAATATCCAGCCAGACAATAATATTAGAAAGAGCACCAGATTTTGGGAGGGAGCTACTAAAGAATGGAACACTGATCAGCAATGGTGAAAGCACCTAACTGTGAAAAAGAAAAAGAAAAAACTGACAACCATAAAATGGAAGTGAATAAAAAACAAACGCAATAACTTACAAGGCAACTCTGGCTCTGGCATATTTGAGTAAAGTGACAGGTAGCCCTCTATTGCATGGCCGAATTACAACCTATTGATAAGAAAAATTTACATGATGTTCAGTTAATCATATTTCAAATGTCAGGTGTTTTGCACATTTTAGAAATATTTTTTCTTTTTTTATTGAATACTGAAACTAAACACATAATAAGAAAAGAAAAAGAAACATTATAAATTTAAATATTAAAACAAATATAAAATAAGAAAAAATGTTATGGGCACAACAGAACATGAGAGAAGGTTAAGAATATTAAGCAATGAATTTCCATTTCAATAAAGCCTATATATTAAATATTGTACATTGTGTTAAAAGCTGTCCATCTTTTCTTTGCTTCCTTGTAGGTTTTCTTTTATTCTCTGCTGTACACTTTTTATTTTGTTCTTTGTTTCCCCTTCCTCCTCCCTCCCTCCCAGGCTACAAAGTGTGGATATATTTATATATGTACATACATACATACATATAAATATAGACTTTCCCTAATAGATTCTACTCTTAATCTTTGTTTTTGTTTGTGCATATCTCTTATTTCCAATCCCTCCTGACTCCTCAACTTTACTTCTATCCCCTACCTTGCCCTACCATTACTTAACTTATCCCCCCAAAATTCCTCCCTTATTTTCCTTTAATCTAAATATCTTTCTATGTCCCCTTTATCCTATTCCCTCACCCTTCGCTCTAAAGGACTCTCCCTGGTCCTCTCTCCCCCCACCCCTTAGCGTTTTATTTTTTTCCTAAATTTAGAAGACTTTTATACTCTTCTAGGTATACATGTATTGTTCCCTCTTGAACGCATTTCCGATGAAAATAGGTTTCCAGAAAGACGAGCCCTCCTCCCCAATCTAATTCCTCTGTGTCAGTTCTTCCTCTCACACCTCCTTTGTATAAGATAATTACTCTTTTTAGCTGTTCCTGAACGGTTTTACTTTTTGAAGTTATATCATGCTCAGGTCTGCCCAATCTTTCTTATGAACTACCCAATTGCTAATAACAATCTTAGACACACGTTTTACATTTTACATACATAGTAAATAGTCTGTCCTTATTGAGCCCAGAAATATTTCTGTTGAAAGTGCTGAACTGAAAGTTCTGATGCTAAGAAAGGAAGAATTCACTTATATGCAACAGTTCCCTTCTTGATAATACCAGATAAATTAATTTTACCAGATAATAAAAGATAAATTATCTAGTGTAAGTAAAGTAAGTCTTCATTTAAATTTTCCTCTAAAGTGATGCTCAGGGGTTCTTGCATGGTTTCATATGTTTGTTTAGCCCAAAGTAGAGTTTTTCCCCCCCTTCCACCCCCCATCTTTATTAGAAGTTAGAGAAGACCCTTGTTCAGCAGGGTAGCTCATTAGTTTGAGTCTTTTTACAGAGTTCCAATCTGTATGGGTTTTTATGACCTCATCTGTAAAATAAAGGAGGGGGGATGGTTATATCAGGTGCTCTCTCAGGTGCCTTCTAGTTCTCAAATCCTATGACATTATACTAAAAGCTCAGCAATGGAGGAAAAAGCATTGCAAGCAGACTCTACTTTCTCTCAATGAGTGATGTGATCAAAAGACTGTTTTAGGAAGGTTACTTTGGTAATGGTGTGAAGGATGAATTGTAAAGGACACAGTCTAGGAGCATGCGGGTCAGTCTGGAGACTACATCAAAAAACTGAATCTGAGGTTAGAATGACCTACAATTCACAATGTATGTATCTTATATATAGACAGCTATTTGGATGGTGTCTAGCCCCATTAGAATATAAGTTCCATGAAGGAAGGGACTATTTTTTTTAACCTTTCTTGATTATATCCAGCACTTAGCACAATGTCTGGCATATATTAAACATTTTCATCATTACAAGTGTTTAATAAACATTTTTTGACTTGACTTATAGTAATAAGGGACAAGTCTAGGCCAATGACAGTGTAAAAAGAAAGAAGGAAAGAGACATGAGTGATCTTGTAAAGACAAAATTCATGCTTCTATAGCCAAGGCCTGGTTATAGAAGGAAGGCAAGAGAAAAGGAGGTCAAATGGTTGAGCTATAGTGGTAAAGGTGTGTTAAAGCCCCCCGAGATGAAAATAGAAGAAAGGCAATTACATTTGACCGATAGAAAGTAACCAGACAATTTGAGTATGTCCAGTATTAGCTGAGTGATAGGATCACAAATGAATTTTACTTTATTTTTCCAAGAGAAATTCAATGACATGAACCATCATTATTAATCTGGAAGAATATATATATCTTCATCTGGAGGTGTATTGAGACAATGAGGTTTCTGGAAATTACAATATTCAGATGAAAACTCGTTTCCATATAAATGCTCAGAATTAAATTGGACTGTATTTTCATAAAGATCTGTCAAATGTTCCTCTGCACAGCTCACAGGACCAGTTTCCACATTTTCGTAGCTCTGTTCCATGTCGTCTCTGGACAAAGGAGATGGCTCATCTTTTATTTTGCACGGTGAAAAGTGCTTTGGACCAGTGTATTCAGAGGGGGTACATGGTATATGTGGTGGATCAGCGTCATTGTGATCCCTTTTCTTTTGCAAAAATCTTGGCAGGGCAAAATTACTTGTACGGTGGTAGCATTTCCAATAGCAGGCCAACCCCAGGGCACAGAGGACTAGAATTGCAAGCACAAGAGTGACAATGAGAGGCACAGGTCCTGACCCACCTCCACATTTTTCAAAAATGCCATTACAGGCATTAATATTAGTCAACTGACTAAATTTTGACTTAAATATACAATCCAAGCTACATATTTTCAGTTTCTTGTTTTGCAGAATTGAATATGGAAGATTATTTAGCTTATTGTCTTTCAAGCAGAGAAGCACATCTTGGGAGGTATTAATAAGGAAACAATCAGGTAAAGTCTCTATTTGATTAGAAGACAAGTTGAGTAATGCCAGACATGGCAGATCATTCCCTTTGTAATCTATTTGTTTCACATCACAGTTATTCAGGTATAGATTATGGAGTGACTTATTGATGGCATTCCAGTCCACTACTTTATTCTTCACGTACTCACAATGTGAAGTCGAAAGGGATGGGTGAAGAAGGCATAGAAGAAAATGCAAAAAGAAGAAAGCTGAATGATCTGTCATTTGGAAACCTACAACAAATTAGAGGTATATTAGATAAATGACTATTACAAAGCCCATGAAGGAAAAAAATCTCAGTGATCTTCTTTCTTTGACTTTTGTGTAGGACTAAGAAACTGATCAACCAGGTGAGTGCTTTACTCTATGGAGAGCCCTATTGAAAACAATTGTTTCATTTTATATTTTAAGTATGGCTTATACTAATGTATATATTGTTAATTCTTGTTGTTGTTTGGTCATTCAGTCATGTCAGATTCCTCGTGACTCTGAGAACCATACCATCCATTGCCCATCGTGTTTTCTTGGCAAGGATGTTGGAATGGTTTGCCATTTCCTTCTCCAGTGGATTAAGGCAAACAGAGATTAAGTGATTTGCCCAGTGTAACAGTTAGGAAGTGTCTGAGGCTGAATTTGAATTCAAGACTTCCTGACTTCAGACTCAGTGCTCTATCCACTGAGTCACCAGCTGCCTCCATACTGTTAATTAGCAAATGACCAAAAAAAAAAGTGATGTGAATCCAATAGGGGAAAAATGATGGAACAAAGACATACCCTGAACCCACGACCAAGACCCTAGAGAGTTTGCCTCAGCAAGGCTTGGATTCAAGTACAGCCCCTAACACATCTTGGCTATGTGATCCTGGGCAAATCACTTAACCTCCCAGTGTCCTAGGCAACTTCTTCAGACTCTAAGTTGCAGAGAACCTGCTCTGGTATAGGGAATTTTTTATCCAGGAGTTCCTTATACCAATGAAACCACAAAGAAAGAGAGAAAGGGAATAAGCATTTATATAATTTCTATTATCACCAGGAACTGTGATAAGCACTTTACAAATATTATCTCATCTGGTCTTACAACAACCCTGCAAGGTAAGTCCTGTTACTTTCATTTTACAGTTGGGAAAACTGAGACAGAAATTAAGTGACTGGCCCAGGGTCACACAGCTAAGTGTCTAAGGCTGGATTTGAATTAAGGTCTTCCTGACTCTAGACCAAGTGCTATATCCACTACATCACCATCTGCCTTTACAAGTCCCTGTCCATAGCCTATCCCTAATACATTTACTATTTAATGCTGTATAGCCTAGCTATCTATGATTGTTGTTGTTCAGTTGTTTCAATCATGTCTCTCTTCATGACTCCATTTGGGGTTTTCTTGGCAAAGATCCTGGAGTGGTTTGCCATTTCCTTCTCCAGATTATTTGACAGATGAAGAAACTGAGGCAAACAGGGTTAAGTGACTTGCCCAGGGTCACAGAGCCAATATGTATCTGAGGTCATATTTGAGGTTAGGAAGAAGAATCTTTCTGACTTCAGGCCCAGCACCTAGCTGCCTCTAGCTAGTTATATTGATATCTTATTCTCCTACTAGATAATAAACTCCCTGAAGGAGTAGTGGCTATCATCTAAATTGTGTGTCTCCTCAAGAATCTAGCATAGTGTTCTTCACATAGCATTGGTTTTAAAATGTTTTCTGATTGATAGCTTCACTTTTAACCACTTTTGGCTCTAAAATCTAGCACAGGGGTGAGGAACCTCTGGCCTTAAGACCACAAGTGGCCTCCTATGTCCTTAAGTGCAACCTTTTGACTGAATTCACATTTTAGAAAAGGCTTCATTTAAGGACCTAGAAGGCCACATGTGACCTTAAGGCTACAGGTTCTCAGTCCTGCTCTAGGATTTGTTGCTGTTGAGTAAATGGTTTGAAAATTTTGGAACATTTCCTAGAAGGGGTATGTGGGATATTAAAGGGGTCAGTGGAATTGAATGGTAACATGGGGTAATGGGGAAAAGCAGGAAAAATGAGGAAGTTGAACTAGATGATCTCTGAATTCTCTTCCATCTCTTAATCTATGATCCTGTCACCCTTAGCCAGAAGAAATATGAAGTTTCTCCCTTTTCACCTTTCCTCACACAAGACTTCCCTGCAAAGGGAAAATAATTAGGTTTTAAAGGGTAGAATGATTGTATTACAGGATAATTATATTATTGGACATGCCTTAATTTTCCATTTTGACTTGATCAACAAAATAGTCTTGCTGTGAGTGTTTACTCCATTGTAATGGCACTAATTATAATAGAATTTTATTTGTCTTGTCTTTGCAAGTCTTTCTGAATGGCTAAGAAATAACCTACATTTCCTGTTTGATCAAGACTATGTGCTAACAAAGGTGAAGTTTAACTAGGAAAAAAGTAGTGTTGTCATACTCTCAATAGCGCCTTATTAATTACACTTCAAACTTTTCTCATAGAAAAAAATGGTATACCATTATTTTTAAAAGCTAATGTATTAAAAAATCAGTTATCAGTTCCCTATTTCTCATTGTAATGAGAATAATAGTCAGGAAGGTGTTTTTTATTTTTAATTATTTTAATTTTTATTAATTTATTTTAATTAATTATTTCTATGTTCAAAATGTAGGAATAGATACTTCACCTGCATCAACTCCTCTGCTAAGAACTATGCATGTGTGGGAGAGCCCAGCTAATTCTGCCCTATGAGTACAAAAGATTTAGATTCATCTAAGACCATCGCTTAAAAGAATAATGATAATAACTGATATTTAGGGCTTTCAGGTTTGCAAAGCTCCTGTAGCACTTGGCACATAGTAATCACTTAATAGATTTCTTTTTAATAAAGTCATTCCTATACTGTTACTTTTGAAGCTTACAATAACCCTAAGAGATAATTCTCTCTCTCCTCCTGCCCTCTCTCTACCTCCACCCCTCCATGTATAGACATAGATATATACAAATGATATCGATATATAAATATTCTTCATTTTAGAGATACAAGATTCCAAAGAGATACAATAGAGATACAAGCTCTGCATAGAGCTTATGCATTATTCTGTTACATGTAGCAGCCAATGCCTGGCAAGTGGCTTAACTTTTTACTCTGTTTCCCATCCAAAAAATTAAAATGGATAAAATATAGAGGGATATTATGTGGACTAAGCAATTGCTGATCACAAAATTATTTGCCCGTGTTATTCTCAGTTTAAGAACTTACTCACCCTTGTGAAAAATCAGTTAAAATAATCTTCTCTCCCCACTCCCACGCAAAGAAAAATGGCATGATGTATTTTTCCCCCCGGTTGTTTTTACTACAGGTGTTGTTCTGGGTCAAGTATTCCACCCTCCAAAACAAGACAAAACAGAAATAAAAACCTAATTTTCATTGGTAAAATTATGACATTGATTATTTATAAATCAAATTTATTTCATTATTCTTCTCGAACAAGAACTTACCTTTTAGATTGATGGGCCACAGTCTGCTTTTCCCTCTTCTCTCAGGATGATTTTTGACCTAACTTTGTTTTTGTGCCTTCGTTTCTCTCCTTCCTCTTTTTGACTTGATGGTGTGGTTATATTCTTGATCACACCCTCCTTTCAGGTTGTTTCTTCACAGTTTGCATGCTTTCCTTATATTAGAGGAAGTTCACATCAGATGCATCAAGGTGAGATAAGTGCAGCAACAACTGGTAAATTAGGAAGACAGATCTTTCATTACATTGAAAGTGTTTCTTGGTTAATAGGATTGTGCTTTGTTTTGTTTTAAACATGGATGATGCCATTAGCTTTTTATTCAAGATATACTCATAAATTTCCTAGTCAAGGAAAACCACTTCATTCTCCTTCAAACGTTTGCAGTGATGGAGTAGTTTCCTTTTTGAATAAATTATTCTTGCTAATGAAGAGCTAAGATCCATTGTTTGAAGGTCTGGCAGCACCCTCTAAATTTTGGCTAGCTACAGCAAAGCCTTGGTGCCTGATTCAGTAATGGAGAAATCAATTGACCCAAGGAAACTTTTGGAAAGAGTATACATGCAGCTATTTGGGTAAACCACTCTTCTCTTGGGTAAATGTCCTTTGTGTTTCACCAGTATCCTGACTCTGTGAGAAGGAAGATAGAGAGAAGAGAAGAGCATTAACTGCCTTATATCTATATCTTTTCCTCTAATCAGTTCATATATATAGTGGCTACCCTGAGAGGGGAGCGGATATCAGTCCACTGACTTTTAGTCTGTTATGTCTACGACATTTATGTCAGTTCACATAATTTTAAAATAAATTTGAAGAATCATAATTCTTTTAAATAGTTTCCACATTGCATATCTGTAAAAAGCAGTTAGGGATCTGCCCCTTCCCTCTAGGGAAATGCCTGAGAGTTGCAGATGTCACAATTACTTTTCATGCATTAATATTAAAAGAAGGAACTAAGAGATGGTAGAAGAGATGTAAGAAATAAAGCCTAAGGGACAGCAGAAGTGAGAGCAATTAGGAATGAATAAGGAGAGAAAATTCAACAAACTCAATTTAGTTTAATAAACATTTAGTAAATTCTATATGTAAAACTCTGCTAAGTTCTGGAAATAAAAAGATTAAATAAGACCTAGTTCCCGACTTCAGGAACTTTATAATCTAATAGGGTGAATGATATGAATATGCAAATAACTCTAATGAATGTTATAATATGATACCTGCAAAGAAGAGGTTTAAGTAGAATGGTACAAGAGATTGAAAAAGGGAGGATCAGGGGAAGTTTAATGGAGCAGAGCTGAGGCTGGTAAATGTTTCACAAGTGGCTCTGTGAAAAAAATGAAAAGTAACATACTTTTAAAATTTTCTTCATCACTTCCTTAAGTTTACACAATTAACAAAACAATAAAACAAGCCCAGGTATGTAGTGTGATTTCCAAGGTGCAAATACACACATACTGAAAATTTAACAATTAGTTCTCCCTTACCAGTGAGAACTAGCTCCAGCACACCACTGGCCTTGAAGGAAGGAAAGGATTTCAAGAGGTGGAGATATAAGGATGAAATAATTTCATGTACATAAAAATAGAGGCAGAAAGGCCACAATGAAATCAAGGTGGCAAAAAGTCTAGTAGAGTTAAATGGACTTGGAACTGGTTAACAACTGGCACAATGGCTAATAGTTTTAATTAATGGATTGGTGCCAAACCACTTGGAGGCCCCTAATAATGTACCAATAGAATCTTTCCTTCACTCTGACCTGAAAAAAAAAAAAGCATAACATGCCATTTCCTTTTTTGACAGAATAAACAGATCAGAGTTATTTTTTAGATATCGTATTTGTCAAATACCTAGATCTGACAAAGTACAATTCATTTCTTGTGGACAAGAGGAAGAGATATGTTAGTTAACAGAGGCAACAGGATTCACAGATTCTCTGAATCTCAGAGTTGAGGAGTTGGGAAGCTAACAAGCCTTAAAGTCCAATCCACACCTGAATAAAATTTCTCTCTACAATGTTCCCCCAAAGTAGTCATTCAGCTTTTGCTTAAAGATCTCTAGGGAATTCTAACCCTAGGCTTCCTGCTTGTGTCCCTGAACCTGGTCCAGACTGCATAGCTGGGTACAGAACAGGGGACAATGAAATGCTTCTGACCATGTGGTTTCAGTGATGGTATCCCCACACACATAATTTAATTTAGTTATAATTATACATGTTCCTCTCAATATAATATAAGCTCCTTGAGGGCACAGACTTTTTTTTATCTTTACCTGACACATATTAGGTGCTTATTGAATGCTTAGTGATTGATTGATTAGTTGGACCTTGTACTTTAAAAAGTCAGAAAAGCTGAGTTCTCATCTCAGCTATGCCTCTAACAAGTTATATCACCTTGGATAAGTCACCAACTAGATCATAAAATCTTACTAAATTAAAGTTCTTCAAGGACAGAGACAGTGTCTAAATTAAGTTTTTACATAGTGCCCTCCCCATCCTGTCCCCTACTGCAGAGCTCTACACATAGTAGGCATTTACTAGCTCTTTCTTGAGTTAAAAATTGAATTGAACTTTATGTCTCAGCCTCAGTTTTCTCATATGTGAAGTAAAGTAGTTTGAACTAAGGTGTCTTTAAGCACTGAGATTCAATGATTCTGACTATTCAAATGAACAACACCAAGATGGTGGTAGATATACTCAGAAGTGCTTTCTCAGGGGCTGGGTATTCTGGGTATTCTGGATATTCTGGGGAACTCGATTAACTGAGAAACACTTATTAAGTACCTACTACTATGCCAGGCAACCAGTGACAAGGAAATATGGCAAGGCTATATAATAAAACTACAGCATCTCTAAAATCCAATACTTGTCAGAGCTTCTTTAATTGGGTATATACTTACAAAGGATTTCATTTTTCTTGCTTTCTCAATGCTGGGTTAGTGGAAGTTGGAAAGAAGAGAAGGTAGATCTTTGTCTGGAAAAAAATTAATTAAATAAAAGGAAAATAAATGACTATACACTTTGTTGTAACCCCTCTCCACCCCCACCCTGTTCTTCATGACTTCCTCCCACAGTCTGTCCTAATGGCTTGAATGATCAGATAATACTGCTCGTTGCTTCTCCCAGACTACGTTCTTCATTTCTTTCACTCTTAATTTTATTCCTTCATCAAAGTAAAAATAAGTAGATACCAGGAAGAATGGACAAGTAGTCATTATGAGAAATGAGCAACTCAAGGAACATTTTACTGTAATCCTTCAGTAAAAGTCAATTAAAAACATACAATCTGACACTCCTTGTATACATTCTTCCACTCATTTTAGGTGATGTGTGTATAATTCTACAATTTGGATCAAATTTATTGTTTCCAGGCCTTTGACCCTATTCTCCCAGCTCTAAAATTTTATCCATAAGTTTACATGTGCAATTTCAGCAGAATAATTCTATGATGACACTGTGTGTCTTTAAATGGCATATCCAGCAATTAGGCTGGATGCAGCTTGCATGGCTAGTCAGTGCCCAGGTGGAAAAAGAGGCTTGCACCACCTATAGACATGGCAGATTGCCTCCTATCAATATTCTACTTGATCAAATGCTATCTTTTTGGATCCTAATTCTAGCTTACGATTTCATTAGTCAACTGAAACTGCCCTTTCCAAAGTTACTAATGACATCTTATTTGCCAAATCCATTGGCCTTTTCCTAATCTTCATCCTTCTTGACCTCTTTGCAGCTTTTGACACTGCTTATCCACCTGCTCTCATTGATCCTGTTTTCTCTCTAGTTTTTGGTAACACTTTTCTCTCCTGATTCTTCTTCTACATGTCTGGCCACTCCTCTGTCTCCTGGGCTGGACTGTCATTTTTGTCATGCCTGCTACCCATAAGGGGCCCCCAAGGCTCTGTCTAGGGACCTCTTCTCCTTCTATTACTATTTCACTTGATTATCTTATCAGTTCTCATCATCTCATCCTAGAAGCTGTATTGAAGGGAAAAATATTAATACTATACTCTGCATTATAGGTACAAGTCAACCAGAAACAATTTTTATTAATTTTTTTTATTAATCTGAATTCAATCTTTGTCCTGCGTGAGGGAGAATGTCCAAAGTGGCAGAGTCTCCTCATGCTTTTGAGCATGTCATGAACATAAGACATTTTAAAGTAACTTTTATTGGTATCTTGAAAATTTTACAAAATGATAAAACATAGTTATACATAGTTTAGGGTTAATGTTATGCTCCATTTAATAGAAAATAGTCACTTAATCTTTCAGGAAAACTCCTAGAGAAATATCCTCCTGAAAGGACTCATTTCTCTTCGATCTCACCTGAAGTTGGTCATGGGTGACCTGAAGTCATCAAGAGAACTCTTTCTGATCAATTCCCTAGTCTTTTGAGGGGATTGGGGAAAGAAGGTACTATTTTTTGGGGGGGGTGTCATAGTTCTACTGCCATTAGGTTGATCAATCAAGGGCCTGTCATCCTTGTCTTTATCAAGGGACCTCAAGAATGGAGTCTTTCCCATAGCTGTTTTGGTATTGACAGTTAAAGAAAGACTGATAAGGGCTTCTCTTTTAGATTATTCCATAGGTTCTTAACACAAGATGGAATTTAAAAATACCTTATAGGACAAAAAGGTTTCGACTGATGTAGGGTAACTTTTTATCCATAAGGCAAATAAAATAGAGATATTGGGATTAAAATTTTTAATTTGAAGTAAAATTATAATTTTTTGTATCAATTGATACATGTGGTCCTTTTACTGTTCTTGGTTTTTTTTTAATTGATAACTATTTCAATAAAATTGTAGTTTTGAGACATCCACCCAATCTTAATGATTCTGTCTCCGCAAAATCTCTGCCATTGTTCCTTTCTCTCTTCTCACACAGCCACTACCTTAGTTCAGGTCTTCATCAACTCTAATGAAAATTATTTTAAGAGCCTTTTAATGGGACTTCATGGCTCAAATCTCTTCCCTACTCCAACTCTATGCAGCTGTAAAAGTGATTTTCCTAAAGCATATGTCCAACCATATCACCACCTTAATAAATTCCAGCAGCTCCCTATTACCTAGTATTTGTGGAGTTCTGTCATTGCTTCAAAACAGACATCTTGTCTACCCACCCTCCAACCACCTGAAAATCCCTAAGAGCTTTCAATGGCCCCAGCACTGAAAGAGAATTCCAGAAGTTACTTGATCACTTGCCCTATTCTAGGCTATTTGAAACCTCAACCTTTTTTTTTTTTCACTAGAATTTGACATCTCCTATTTTACTACCGTAAGTGCCATACTTTACCAAAGTGAACTGTGATTTACCATGTTCCATTCCCATGCATTATTGCTGCAAAAAGGAAGGATATATGATCTAGAAGGAGTTGCTGGCCATCAAAGTTACCTTTGAGGCATGGTGACATTATTTTAAAGGAGTATAAAACTCTGGTGATTGAATCTGACCTTCAAAATTTTGAGTGCTATACCTGGAAACTCAGTCAGGGATAGACCTAGTGAGCAATATTTTTAAGCTGGTTTGACTTCAAGATCCATTATGTTCCTAGATTATAGAAGTATTGAACCAGTGCCTTCTTATGTCAACTTAAGTTTGGGGATTCTAAAGGAAATACCATACATGTCTTGAGACAGTACAAAGATCTGATAACTTTGTAGTTGCCCTTGAGATAGTCTGAGATATTGGATTTTGCCCAATAATGGTAGTAGCTATTTTCATGATCACTGGTCAGGAGAATCATCATATTTGGGCCCTAATACTTTGTTCTTCAGTATGCTACTGTACATGAAGAAGGACAAATGGCACTTTAGGAAAACAATACTGGGAACAGTGGCTGGACCAGACCAAAAACACATGGAATAAATCTGTGCTGGAGGTGATATATTCTTGAAAGGATTAAAGGCTCCATTTTCAAAGCATCTTAGGGAAGGGAAAATTCCAAATGAATGAAAAAAATCATAGATAATAATAGTTGTAATGGGGCAGGTAGGTGGCGCAGTGGATAGAGCATCGGTCCTGAAGTCAGGAGGACCTGAGTTCAAATCCGGCCTCAGATTGAACACTTGACACTAACTAGCTGTGTGACCCTGGGCAAGTCACTTTACCCCAACTGCCTAAGCAAAATAAAAAAAAAAGATAATAATAGTTATAAAAAAAACATGATCAGTTACCAAAAAAAAAAACCAGACAAAACAACAAAAAAAATCATTAATAAGTAGTGACCCATGTGCTTACTTTCTCATTTTTATAAAAATAATTGATTTATATGCATATTCTTGATGAAAATATAAGAAGGAATGATTTTATGCAGGAGGCTGAATCTTCATAGTCACACAGTTGACTGAAAGATGGAGAGAGAATATAAGACCCCACTGTGCTCATTATCTGCGGATTACAAAGAAAGCATTTGACTTGCTAGAATAGAACAAAGTACAACTTTGAACCTCTCCTCCAGGATGGAATATCTTATACTTAAGTTGAAGTCATATAAAATTTCTTGATAAATACAATCACAGAAGATAGCTGTTCAAAAAACATTAATAAAAATGTTTACTATAATGATGTATACAGGAAAAAAACTAAAAGGATAAAAAAAGATGTTGTCTAAACAATGTCATACAATTAGAAGGCTAGTTCATTGAGTGAATACTTCAGCACACAAATCTAGAACAGGTACTTAAGGCAGATAATGAATTGGGACCATAATTTATTAGAAGGAAGAGAAGGGTTTGAATTTAATTTGGGAAATTGCATAGCTCCCTGGTTTTAAAAGACTCATTGTTAAGAAAAATGTTCTCCCAGAGATATTAGCTGCTTATGAATCTTGAAACACCATAACCTCAGAGGAATCAGAGTTATGGATGATGCAAAGCAAGATGGAGAGATAACATGGTAGATACAAACCATTTGCTAAATGCAAACAGTGCTAATAATAATAATATTACATGGCATTTTATGGTTTGCAAACTGTTTTACATATCTTATCTTGATTTTACAACAATCTTATAAAGTAGGTGCTACTTTTGTTCCCATTTGAAAGATGAGGAAACTAAGTCTTAGAGAAATTAAGTGACTGGCTTATGGTCATACAACTAATAAGGCAGGAATTTAACTTAGGTCTTCTTGACCAAAGTCTAGCACTCTAATCACTTAGGACAATAATATCACTGAGAAAATTTATTATCATGAAAGAACATGTATAACAAAAGACAGAAAGAGACAGAGATATAAAGCCAGAGATAGAGAGAAGTAATAAATCAACAATCTGAATGTTCATTTGATACCTATGAAATGTAAAAAGAACTAGATTTGGTTGTTCTTAACTCTTTTGTGTGTTATGGACCTCTTTCACAATTTGGTGAAACCTGTGAACCATTTCTTGGAGTAATGTCTTTAAATGCATAAAATAAAATATAGAGGATTACAATTATAGTGAAATATAATTTATCAAATTTTTTTTTCAAAAACCAAGTTCCTAGACTCCAGGGATTCAAAAGTCCTCCATCATGTTAGGCATATACTCTATGGATATATATTCATGGAAGAATATAGACAACAATCACAAAAGATGAGAAAGCAGGGACGGGTAGTGATCTGCATTGATGGAAGGTATAATCACATTAATGAGACTGCAGATCCCAATTTCCCACCTTTATTCTGTTTATATCATCAGAAGCTAGAACAAATAAAGTCACTGTTGGTGTCTGGGAAAGGTCAAGCCAAGGAGTCTTTTGATATGGTGTTCTCTGATTCCTAATGCCCAATGCGCACCCACTCCTTTCACCCTCCACTGCCTTCAGTTTACCTCATGCTCTAACCCATCACAATGAATAAACTTCTTTTTATCTTAAACCTCTTCCTTTTTATAAACTCCTATCTTTTGGTACATGCTGAGCTCTATCTCCTATCTCCACTCTGACAACAATGTTTTCCTGCCCACCCTTTCTAGCACAGACTACACTCTGTCTTATAAGCCAGTGACTCTCCAGTCATTTTAGGGGAGTTAAAATATTCCTACTTCTTCTCATTCCACAAGGCCACTTCTATACTCTTCGTCTTTCACCATCATTGAGCAACCTCTCTTCCTTTAAGGTTCATACTATCATAATGTATTACCCAGTCTAAATCCTGGAGGTCATTATCTACCAACCCCCAGGTGATCCTCCCTCTTCACTTGATGAGTTCACTACCTAGACCATAGTCTTTCACTGTACCCCGAATTGTTGCCTTGTACTAGGGGACTTCAATATATTCACCTTCCCTCAAATACTCTAACTTCTCAGTTCCTCAATCTACTCAACTCCTCATTCTCACTAACTCCACACATTCAATCAACTGCCAAATCTTATTGTTTTTACCTTCAAAACATTTTTTGACATGTCCTTCACTCACACAGTCACTACCCTAGTTCAGTCTCCCATCATATCTCTCCTGGACTATTGTAAAGGCTTTCTAATTGGTCTTCCTGGTTCAACTCTGACCCTTAACCAATCTATCCTCCACATAGATGCTAATGTGATTTTCCTAAAATATGTGACGAATTATCTTCTCCCACCCAGTAAAAAGTTTCTTTCAAACTATGGTTTCCACACTCAATTATTCCTTTCCACAATGGCTTCTATTACCTGTCATGATTGAAATTAATGTAAACTGAGGCACAAAATTCTGAGCACATTTACTTTATTGGTAAGGCTGACAGTTACCAATAAAAGCTCCTCAGCAATCAAAATGAGTGCAGACATATAATTTTTATTAAAATAAAAAAGGGGCATCCAAAAAATAGACATCAGAATCATGGATGGGGAAAATAATATTATTGGTTATAAAGTCAGAAGCGTCACGGATGTGGGGGATAATATAATTGACTGGACATCAGATATGCAGGGCTAGCAACAACCCCTCCTTCCTTCTTGTCGCTATAAAAAGCTCATTGGTGGTGTCCACC
Source organism: Vombatus ursinus (assembly GCF_900497805.2). Taxonomy (NCBI): domain Eukaryota; kingdom Metazoa; phylum Chordata; class Mammalia; order Diprotodontia; family Vombatidae; genus Vombatus; species Vombatus ursinus. Next base: position 18,164,741 of record NW_020954550.1, read on the forward strand.
TGCGTAGCTAACTAATGGTGTATAGATTACAGATTTCCTTTAATTTCTCAAGGACAGCTAGTGGTATAGAGGTCTTTTAATTAAAGTGATTTATAGGGCAACTGAACTTTTAAACTTAACACTGAGAGGAAGATTGAACTTTCTGAACCTATGAACTTCTGAACATAACTCAAAGACAAAGAAATGACTTCGGGAGTTACATAAAATGTTGGCAATGATATAAAGTAGAATCAATTACAAAAATGGAGACAATATCAATTTGATTTTCTCATACCTCCAGGATCAAACATCCAGTCCTTTAACATTTAGAGTCCTTCATAAAATGGCAGCTTCATACCTTTCCAGTATTCATACTCTCTTCTTTCTTCCATATACTCTGCAATCGAGGCACCTCTTTTCTATTCCACATACATGGTACTCCATTTCCCATCTCTGCAGTTTTGCTCTGGCTACTCCACATGTTTGGAATGTTCTCTGTCCTTACTTCTGCGTCTTAGAATTCTTGCTTCCTTCAACACTCAGCTTATAATCTTCTACTGAAAGAGGCTTTTTCCAGTTTCCACAGATGTTTTAGCTTTCTTCTCTATGATTACCTTCCCTCTACTCAATGTAACATACACACACACACACACACACACACATACACACACATATATAATATATGTATATATTAACATGTTAATACAGTTATGTACTATATAGCATATATAGTTGTTAATATGTTAGATTGTAAGCTTCTTGGGGACAGAAACTCTTTTTGTCTTTCTTTGCATCCCTAGTACTTAGCACAGTGTTTGTTACATAATAAGCATTTAATAAATGCTGATTGATTGATTGATATGTACTGGAAAGAATGACCACTTCTGGAAGATTCACCTTTTTTCCCTAATTGGAATCTAGGTATATCAAAGGCCATCTCTCTATTATATGCCACCTACAGCCCAATGACCAGACACAGAAAATCAAATGAGCATTTCAGTACCAATAACCCATAAGGATAAGTGGTTTGTTTGACTTGTTTCAGTTAAATTCTATTTAACAATTCTGCTCACTCCATCCAGAACACATTAATTTCTTTCAAACTGTGGTTTCCATGCTCAATTCATCCTTCCTCCAAGCATCCACATTACCATCCTTGCAGTTCACTTGGAAGTGTTGGAAATCACTCAGGTGGATTCACAGAGCAACTTAACTTAAACGACCATCAGAGAAGAATATAAATGTACTACTGAGTACTACCATACTCCCAGTAAACACCTATGTGTTGGTGACTGGGTTTGACCCCTGTCCTAAAACCTTTATATCAGCCACCATTTAGGGAAACTCATAAGCCAAAAAAAAAAAAACAAAACAAAAAACACAAAAACCAAAACCCGAGCCTTTCATAACAGCATATGTGATGAGTTTGGGGTTCCTGTAGCCAAAAATCTCTAATACCATTCAAGTTCATTCAATCTGCCACCAGTCGTTGCTTCAAAAGGTCCACAAGGTCCATGTTTTCCTCCCCCGACCTAGCCTTTCAGCTCACCAAAAATACTTGAGTTCCACCAGGTGGTCACCAAAACCCTGGAAGCCTTCATGAACTATGAGATATTGGAATACTCCCACCAACTACAGAAGTTCAAAACTTCCTTAACAAGAAGTCCCTGAGCCAAAAGAATATATGTTGGAATCTTCATATTCCTGAATGGATATATGCTTTCTATTTCTGACATCTGCAAAGCATTGGCCCTGAGGAAGCCCTCTAGGAGTCTATATAGTATTTAAAGCTCAACACTAGGACATATGGAATATTATGGTGATTGTTGTGGAAAAAATAACACTTATGCATAAAGTAAACCTGAAAACAAAAGAATGCTGGGAATACAAATTGATTATCATTGGGAGTACCAGAGTCTCCATCCCAAACTCCACTTTGAGTGACACCTTCAGGTGTTTTGCCTTAAATTTTAGTTTCCTATTCTCTGGATCCTCTGATAAGACACTCTGACCCAGGCCTATGATTTTGCTTCAATTGCATTTCCTGCATCTGGATTTCTTTGGTATTAATTCTTTCTTGTACTTTTTGGATCTTCTTTGTTGAATCAGATATGACTCCCCTTACGCTGCTTCAGTTGAGGGAAGGACAGAATTCTAAGGATGGCACTGACCTTCTGAAGACTCCACCCTCACTTGACTGGCACATATTATCCTCATAACCTTATTATGTCCCAGTTGTGACCCAAAATCTACTTGTCCATCCTACCAACTTTACCGCTCTAAGTCCCACTAGACAGCATTCCCAAAGAGGATGTTCATTGGGAAACAATTATGGCAGCATACAAATGCAAAGTTTATTGTTGTTATTGTTTTCTGATTCTCGTCTGTAACCTGAAAAATGATACCTCCTTCCTCAGATTTCCTCAGCACTTTGTCTAGACCGGGGGTGGGGAACCTGCAGTCTCAAGGCCACATGTGGCCCTCTAGGTCCTCAAGTGCAGCCCTTCGACTATCTAAACTTCACAGAACAAATCCCCTTAATAAAAGGATTTGTTCTGGAAAATTTAGATTCAGTCCAAAGGTCACATCCAAGGACCTAGAAGGCTATATGTGGCCTCATGTTCCCTACCTCTAGTCTAGATTTTTTCTTTTTATTTGTCATGCTCTATCTTTTATTAATAATAATAGCTACCATTTATATAGGACCTACTATGGGCCAGGCACTGTGCCAAGTGCTTTGCAAATATCATTTCATTTGATCCTCACAACAACCCTGGGAGGTAGGTGTTATTATTAATCCCCATATTACAGATAGGTCCAGTATTCTATCCACTATACCACCTACCTGTCTCTTATCTTATCCTGCCTATCATGGCAGGATACTGCAGTGTCACTGTACCTCTAGATCAGTGAACTTTGCTGTCTGTTTTGGGTAATAGTCAGCTCTGGAACCTTCAGTCAATTCCTCTATCATCATCTCTGTGACTCACCAGATCTAAATCCCTTTCCCTGACCACCAGTCTTCCATATATGCTGTCTCCTCCTACTAGGATATAAACTCTTGGAGGACATTGACTCTCTCACTTTTATATTTGTAGCTCCTGTGATTAGTACAGCATTTTAGACATAGTAAGCACTTAACAAATGCACCTTCATTCCTCCCTCCCTCTCACTCTCTTTCCTTCTTTTCTTCCTTACTTCTTTTCTTTCCTTCCTCTTTTCTTTGTCTTTCCTTCCTTCTCTCCCTCCTTTATTCTTTCTTTCTTTCTCTACCTTTCTTTTTTTCTGTCTGCCTTTTTCCCACTGTTAGACATTAAGCTACTCAAGAACAGAGACTGTCTTACTGAATCTTTATATCCCTATAACCTAGCAGAATGCCATGCACATGATAAGCATAAAAATAAAATTTTATGGAATTTTTTAAGACTTTCTTCCTCTCATAGTTCTTAATTTCCCATTTACAGAGTACTTTTCTGAACACAACCCTATGATGTAAAATGCAAGAAAATATCTCCATTTTACAGATAAATATGCTGAGGTTGAGAAATTTTCAATAATTTGCTCAAGGTCATATAGTTACTAAATGTCAAAACTGGGATTCAATTCTGTCCCTGACTCTAAAGCTATTTCTTGTCTCTCTACGCCATGGTACCTACCAGCTTTTGTTATCATTTAAGACGAAAGGGGAGGAGGGAGGCCAGAGTAGCAAAGCTAATACCCCTGTGTCCTTTCTATATGTCTCATTCCATGTTTCTGTATGCTTACAGGCTTAAGTGAGGAAGTGGTCTGAGAAAGGTCCTAGGTCCCTTGTACTGACATTTGGAAGGGAGAGGTAGAACAGCGGGCTGATTTCTTGGAAAGCTCTTCTACAAGGTATTGTGTAGTAGAAAGATTATGAAATTCTGTGACTGTGCAATTGAGAACTAAGATATCTGACTTCCAGCCCCTCTTTGCATCTAATAAACAGGATGATGCTGAAAAAATAACACAACTCTCTGAGCCTTGCTTTACTCACCTACAAAATAAGAGAATTCGACTGGATGATCTCTAAGTTTACTCCCTGCTCTGACATTCAGTGATTCTTTATGATTCAAATTACAAAATCTATGATTTTCTGTTGTACCATTTTGAGGAAGTCACTATGTTGTTCTTCCTTTATAAGGAGGGAAACTTTTGGGGAACTTCAGGGGATGTTGTAAAAAAAAATGGCAAAGTATTGCTGTGAAAAGTGCAGAGGTCATGAGAGAACTTTATGATGTGTAACCAGGAATTCATATTTGTATAGTACTGGAGCCTCACTGTATTGCTAGAGGTAAGATTCACACTATACTTCACATCAGAAGTAGCTGATAAGGCAGTGGGTAGAATGCTAGAAATGGAGTCAGGAAAACGTGAGTTCAAATCCAGCCTCAGACATTTACTAGCTGTGTGATCTTGGGCAATCACTTAATCTCTGTCTGCCTCAGTTTTCTCAACTGAAAAATGGGGATAATAATAGCACCTAATTTCCAAGGTTGCTATGATGATCAAATGATATAATATTTGTAAAAAGCACTTAGCACAGTGCCTGGCACATAGTAGTAGGTGCTATAAAAATGCTTATTCTCATTATGAGATTTCCTTAAAGATGAGACTGTCTTTATAATGAGGGTTTTCTGATATTTCAATTATCCACATCCCCTTGAATAGAGCTTAAAAGTTTATCTCGGGGCAGCTAAGTGGCGCAGTGGATAGAGCACTGGCCCGAAAGTCAGGAGGACTCAAGTTCAAATCCGGTCTCAGACCAAACACTTGACACTTACTAGCTGTGTGACGCTGGGCAAAGTCACTTAACCCCAACTGCCTAAGCAAAAAAAAAAAGAGTTCATCTCATTTCAAATGAGTTATTAAGTCATTAAGTTATTAGGAATCATAGATTTGGACAGGACCTTAAAAGTCACCTAATCCTACCCCATGACCTATATATAAGTTCCATTTATAGCATCCCAGAAAAGTGAGTCATTCAGCCTCTGAATTTTCAGTGATAGAGATCACTATCTCAACAAGACAGTTTCTGGCATCAGAAAAACCTTGGTTCAAAACCTACCTCTGATGTATACCATTATTTTAAAAGTAGAATTATTTAATTTATTAACAAAATTGACAATAAGGTTCACATGTACAAATATGACTCTTTTAGTTAGAATAATATTTTACACAATGTCATGAAGAATTTGAATTCATTTTGATAGATATATGCTAGTGCCAATTTTGCATCATAATTAAGCCTCATTGAATGATGTTCTAGCTCCTCATCACTAATTTTTTTTTAATTATCTGAAGGAGTTCTTTATACTTTCTGGATCCTCTTCCAATAACACCCTAATCTGGTTGTTATAGTAGGTTGCTATTGATTCTTCTATAGCCACAGCATAAGCCATTGCCCCTTCCTTTCCAAGCAAGTCTGTTCCATACAAATCTCACTACATTCCAAAAGGGCACGGAACAGTTGGTTAGACTCTAAATGTAACCATCAACTCATTAAACTTTTTACAAATGAGCCTTTCAAATGGGATTCTGGGTAAGTTGTTTACCTTCCCTGGGCTTCAGTAAAATGAAGAGGCCGGACTAACTGGCTTTTGAAGTCATGGACAGATTCAAGTCTAAGATCTTGAAATGGTCAATTCTATTGTTGAACAGATACGATCGTTATTAAGTTCTTATTCATGTTGAGTCTGGATCTGCCAGCTTAAAACTTTACCCTTTAGCTCTCCTGCCTTTGAGATTCTAATGTTTCATTGACATGAAAGCCCTTCAGGTATTGGAAGGCAGCTGTCATATTTGTAGCAGCAGTAACATCTACTAACTTCTCTGCAACATAGGCTAGTTTTTCCATCAAAGGCCAGGAAGCCGTCCTCAACATTTCATTGGTCCGGGGGACAAAGATTCAAACTGACTATTGCTGTAGCTTCCTGGTCACCCGAGGCATTAAAGTTCCAGTGTGTGACGAATCAGGGCTACTTGAACTTGATGGAATCCTTGATGTTGTACAAGGCAATAAACCCTTCTGATCAGAATTGTTTCACATAAGAGAAAGTGAACTATGTCCGCTGGAACTAATGATGTATTCTTGCTGATTATACTTTCTATGCTACTGCTGAGTAAACTTCCTTTTGTTAAGTGGTCTTTGACCAAAAAAAGGAAAATTACAAATGTTGGAGGGACTATAAGAAAACAGGCACACTAATGCACTGTTGGGGGCTACACCAAGCAGTCATTGGTATAGTCATTATGGAAAGCAATTTGGAATTATGCCCAAAAATGTCACTAAGCTATGACTTTATGACTTTTTTTTAAGCTAAGTTTTTGACTTAATGATATTATTAGGCCTATACCCCAAAGAGATTAAAAAGAAGGGGAAAAAAAGACCCATAAGTACAAAAATATTATAACAGTTCTTTTTGTTGTGGCAAAGAACCAGAAACTTCAGAGGTGTCTAACAATTGGGGAATGACTGAACAAATTATAGCATATGAATGGATTGCAATAATATTGTGGCTTAAGAAACAACAAAGAGAATGGTTTCAGAGAAACCTTGAAAGATATGAAATGATGCAGATTGAAGTAAGAAGAACCAGGAGAACAACTTGTATAATAACAACAATATGGTATGGGCAAACAACTTTGAGAGAAAGAGGAATTCTTATCTATATAATGACCAACCATAGTGCCAGTTGCCCTTCTGAGAACTTGGCACCCCAAATTGAACAACATTCTGGATCTGCTAGTTTCCCCTCTCTACATTTCCCTCCCCAGGCCTCTAGACCAACATCTTTCTGGAGGATTCCCTTTATGCCTGGAGTCATTGCAAGAGTTGTAGAGTACACCTAGGAGGCTGGGGTTTTTTTCAGACCCATCCTCAAGGTTTCTGTTTCCTTCAGTCTATGACTCCTGGTTAAGAATATATAGGACTGAGGATGTGCTAGGATTCACTCCCAATTTGTCCTTGTTCACAACAAAGAATTTTCCTAAAGTACAAGTATGACGTGTCACTCCCTTACTCAAGATGATTCAATGGCTCCCCATTTCACTAAAGATAAAATTAAAAATTGCTAAGTTTGCTATTTAAAGCATTTCACAACCTGGCTCCAGCTCACCTTTCCATTATTATTTTTTGCTATACTCCCAACAAATTGGCCTATTTGCAGTTTCCAGGCTTGATGTTCCAAATATACCTTGAATGTACTCTCTCTTCACCTCTGCCAATTAGAATCCATAATTTCCTTCAAGGCTCACTTCATGTCACATGACATCTTCCACTGGAAGCCTTTTCCAACGCCCTTAGATAGTCCTTGCTCTTTTCCTCTTCCTCCTCAAATTACCTCATGTATGTTTATTTGTTTCCATGTTGGAGCCCTCCACTTGAAGGATACAAAGTACTTTTTGAGGGCAATCACTACTTTTTTGTTTGGTCTTTCTCTTTGCATCCCCAGTGCCTAGCAGTGCTTTGAACACAGTAAACATTCAGTAAATGTTGATTGGATTGCATTGGATTGAATACAGGAATGTGGAATTATCACACTTTGTATTTAGAGTTATCCCTTCTCTATTGCGGGGGTTTGAGGCACAGCACCACCTTGATCTGAAAAAATCTGTGTAAAATTTTTTGGTTCCTCCTTTGTACCAGAGAAGAAGTTTGAATTATTATGGTATCAAAAGATAAAATATGTTGATATTATACTATACATATATTTTATGCATTTCTGAGTTTCTAAACTTTTTCTGTGACATCTGCAGTTTCCTCAAAACTCCCCCAAAATTCCCATTTAATTTCTTATGCCGACCAGCTTACGTATTGAAACCTGAGATGGGGAAAATTGCCATATGGAAGGGATAACTGTATATTCCAATGCCTAGTCTGTGCCTGGCCTTTAAAAGTCACTTAATAAAAGGATGGAGTAGAAACAACCCTACCTCCTTTTGGCCTAGACACCTATATATAAATAAGAAGGCATCTCAGTCAATTAATCACTTAATGGAAGATTTTAGACTAAGTACAAAAAAATCCTTCAATTGATGCAAAGTGATTTTGCACAAGAATCATCAGATAAGCTGAGGAAACCTGGGTAAGCTTCAGTGCTTATCTATATATTATCAAACTAGTTAAAACTGATGTCATTCTAAAGTGGAAGAGTTTGGCCTTCTAGGAACCACTCCCCCTTCTTGTCTTGTTCAGGGAAGAGCAAGGAGATCATTGTCACTAGATAGCAGAGTATGTGAAAGGAAGTAAAATAAGACTGGGAAGGGAGGAAGGAGCTGAGTTATGAAGGGTTTCAAAACCTGAATAGAAGATTTAATATTTGAACAGGGAGACAATAGAGTTTACTCAATGGAGGGGGAGAGATACTGAATCTTAGAAAACCTGCACTTTAGGAAAATCACTTTAAGAGATGAGTGAAGGATGGACAAGAATAAGGAGAGACTTCAGGCAAGGAGGAAGACCAACCAGAACACTATTGCAATATGAGGTAACAAGGAAGGAGGTAACAAGGACTTACATCAGGCTGATGGCAGTGTCAGGGGGAAATGGGGCATATGTGCTGTGAAGGCAAAATCAATAGGACTTGGCAATAGATTGGGATTGGGATTGAGAGTGAATGAAGAGTAAATAATGACCTCTGTTATGATCTTGGATAACTATCGGGATGGTGGTACCCTAAACAATAGAGGAAATTTTGAAGGAGGAAAAATAATAAGTTTCATCAGAAATGCTTGAAAGTCCTATGTTCCATTATAAGTCCAATTTCTTGCCTCTGTAGGATTATATTCAGCTTTTCAGGGTAAATTATTCTTGGTTGTAAAAAGATAAAGAGGAGCATGGGAGGTAAAATGGATAATTTTGTTTATATAACATTAAAAAGTCAATGAGGTTTTCTTGGCAAAGATACTGGAGTAATTTGCCATTTCTTTCTCCAGTGGATTAAGGCAAACAGATGTTAAATGACTTGCCCAGGGTCATACAACTAGTTAAGTGTCTAAGTCTTCCTGACTCCAGGCCTAGCACTCAATTCCCTCAGCCACCTAGTTGCCCCATGATAAGGTTAGTTTGGCAAAGCCACGATGCCTTTTGGTGATTACCACTTTCATTTTCTAGATGTTAACAAACTATTCCTTTAATAATATGTTTCTTGTTGGTGCAACTCTATTGCCAGCATTCTCTTAGCTCGAGTTCCATATTGGAACTAAAGGAAGCATTTGCAAGTCATTGAACAATTACAAAGGAAGTTTACTTTGTCTTAACTCTAACTCAGGAAAAAATATGCAAAAATGTTTCTCTGAACGTGGCCCCTCCTTGTCTCCATTTGGAAACAAAGTATCAGGGTATGGTGAATCACATGGTCTTTTGTATCCACCAAGAATATGAGGGCCAGGTTTCATGTAGCTGGCAATTTTTATGCCTCTAAATGGAAGTCAAGTCAGAGAAGTTAGGATCTATCAGGTCCCAGGGACAGTTTAGTCTTGGGTCTACCCCATATTGGCTGAGGACCTGGGGAAGGAATAAATCTGAGACCAATCAAGTACTGGGGGCAGCTTTGTCCTATCACAACTTTCTAAAAGGTTGTAAGACACTGAAGTGAAATTCACCAGCCAAGAGTTTACAGCCTCCATGTGGACAACATTTTCCTTTCTTCAATCTTGTGTCACCCTTCCTCTTCTCAACCACCTTCAAAGAATATGAACATTGGCTCTCCAAGTACATGTGCCAGTTATTTCAGTTGTCTGGCATTTAGTCCACCTAGACCTGATGACTTATCCACACGAAGGGAAGCTAGGTGACTTCTCCTTATCATCTTACTAATCTTGGGCTTTAACTCCCTTTCTGCCATTTATATTCTATCCTTTCCAGTGCAAAATTTATTCAGAATCTTTGGCAGATAAAACAGAATCAAAATAAGCACTGAGTAGAAAAGTGATCCTTTCTTGCCTAATATAGCATTATCAACAACCACCACCTCCCATTCCTGTTCCTGGTCTTATGCTTTCTTATCTATCACTTTCAGCTTATTTTAAACTTTCATACTCTTAAATTTTCTTAATTCTCTCTCATTGTCTTTGGGGGTATCTGTGGCAATAGCAGTGAGACCTTGCCAATGAACACAAGAAGGCCTTGACAAGTGGGGGGATTGCCTACACTGATAAAATCACATCATTGAAGTAAATTTCAAAAATTAGAAAGGTTAAACAAATTGACCTAAGAACATCAAATGTTTTTAAATGCTGTTCAGATGGAAATTTCATTCTAAAAACAAGTTTTGTTTTTGTACTGTACAAGAACAAACTAAAATTGTTATTATTTAAAGATTCGCTTTTAAATAAAACTTTTAAACCTTTTAGAGTTTACTGTCATGATTAAGTTTCGCCAGCAGAGGGAGGTCTAAGCCCACGCTCAGCTTTAAAAGCACTAAAACAGTAAACAAATGGAAACCAGGGCTCCTCCATTACACTGCCCAGAAAGAAGACAATTTTCTTGGGTATTTTAATGAACTTTTAGTGCCATGCCAACTATTGGTTGAAATCATTGGAACTGGATATCACTATGTTTGAAATATACTGGAATTTGTTCAAAATAAAACCTTTACTTCATACAACAGTAACCTGTTAAATGACCTTTGAAATAACTCAGTTCAACCCCTACACTTAAGAAACTGAGGCCTAGAGAGGTAGAATGATTTGTTGAAGGACACACAACAAATTTGCAGCAAAGCTAAGCCTGGAATACATTTTCTGGACTCCTAAACCAATCATCTTTTTATGAGAGCTTTAAGATTGGTAGAATCATAATAACTTTTTGGGGGGATTAGTTTGTTTAATTTAGATTGTCATTTTATTCCTGGGATTTCATGGGTATAGGAACTTATGGGATGTAGAAGCTCCCTCCACTGATCCATTGCGCTGCTCCTGGCCACCCCACCAGTACCCTCACCTCCACCTTCTTTTTATAGAAGAAAAAAATGAAGAGTGAACTCTCAACTGTTTAATCTTTCCTCTATAATTGTCTCTCTCCTAATGTTCTCTTTGGAGCTCACTTTAGAATGGGGACAAAGGGAAACTGCTGATCTGCTCAATCATTGAAAGTTTCCTGTGTAAGATGAAGGTCTTCATACTTTCAAAGTGTGTGGGGAGTTCCTTTACTCTATCTTATTGGATTTAGGAAAACTGCTCCACACCTATATAAGTCTCCAATTTTAAGGATATAGCCTATATCCAGGGATAGCCTTTACTCAACCCAATAAAGAGCTTGATTTGAGCAGGCAGTTACTACATAGTAAAGTACATCTCTCTCACTTTGTATCCAAGGCATCTGAGGCCCAGAAAGCTTAAGCAACATAAGAAAAGCCACACAAATAGGTAGAACCAGATTTTCTGACTCCAGATTCATGATTCTTCACTATGTTATGATACCAAGATGTGTGGTGAATGTGATAACCCTAACCCTCATGGCATTACAGAAATGAATGTCAAGAGCTAGAGAAATTTTCAGTGTCAGTAATCCAGGGAGAAGGGAAAGGGGGAGAAGGCTGCACTGTGAAGCATAAGCTGCTGAATGTCCACCTATGCCCTATTTCCAACTCCACTTATTAGTAAAATTGTAGATTTTTTTTTCATTCCTTAAAATCTCTGAAGTTTCCCTTATCCTCATTTCCCACTACCATTCCCTCACTGCCCAGTGACTTAATAGGAGAAGAATTTACTTGCCCTGCTGGGCAAAGGGTCTCAACTTCTGCAGTTTGCTATCAAGTAGAGCTCACATCCATGCCCATTGTGAGAACTGAATAGCACAGCCTATGGTATTTTGGTATGATAGAAATAGAATGATTACAGAGTTCTATTTGTAGCTACTATCACCAGGTAGCTCTGCATCCTTGGGGAAGTCACTTAAATTCTCTTGGCCTTAATTTCCCCAAAGCTTAAAAAAAAGAAGCCTAGTCTAAATGATATCAAAGATCACTTCCACATCAATAACTCCATGAAAGGGCCTCAGTTTCCTCCTCTGTGAGTTTGGATTTGGGTATCATTAGTGTGCTATGAATACCACAGAAACTAGGCATTGAATTTCCATGTCTATGATCTGATAAGAGAAGGTATTCGGGTAGAGGATGAAAATAGATAGCCTGAGATAAAAAAAACAAAACAAAACCCTGATCATACCAAAAAGCCTTCCCCTGACCGTTACACACACACACACACATACACACACCAGATGAAAAGGAAGCAAGCATTTATTAAACACCTGCTATGTGAAAGGCACTTTACAAATACAATCTCATTTGACAGCAACCCAGTAACGGAGTAAGGTAGATGTGACTTGTCCAGAGTCACATAGCTATTAAATTTCTGAGGTTGGATTTGAACTTAGGTCTTCCAGGTCTCTTACTCTTTCCACTTTACCACCTGCCTGCCTTGAGCTACTTCATATCTCTCTCCTCCCTTTCACTGTCAAACTTCTTTTAAAAAGTACCATATATCCATTTGTCCTACCACCCACTTATGCCTCATCTTCTTACAATTCAGCTCCTGTCCCCTCTGATCTACTAATTATTTTTTGCTTGTTTTTACCAATGACTTTGTTATCTCCAAATTCAATGGCTTTTTCTCCATTATTCTGTTCGTGGACTTTTGAAAGTGCTGACTATCCTTTCTGTCCTCCATCCTACATGGTCCCACACTCTCTTGGTTGTTTTCCTGTCTTTGCCATTCTTCTCCATATTCTCTGGCAAGAGCACTGAAGTAAAAGAAAAAAAAAATCTGGGTTTAGATGCCAGTTCTGCTACTTTCTATCTGTGTGGCCTTGTTGAATTACTGTGTCTCACTTTTGAGGGGACTAGATAATCCCTAAGATCCCTTTCATCACCAAATTCTAGGCAGCTAGGTGGCACAGTAGATAGACAGATGGGCCTTGGAGATAGGAAGACCTAAATTCAAATTTGGCCTCAGACATTTATTACCTTTGTGACCCTGACCAAGTCATTTAATTTAGGTTTGCCTCAGTTTCCTCAGCTATAAAATGGGGACCTGGCAGGGTTGTTGTGACAATATAATGAGATAATACTTGTAAAGTGCCTGCCACATAGTACACACTATGTAAATGCTTATTCCCTTCCTCTATGGGAATTTAGTACAATCTTTTACATTTTCTGTGCTGCATTTTTTTCTCTAGCCACACGATGGCACCAGAAAGCTGGAAAATGTTTACTGTCACTAATCCAGTTTTTTTAAAAATCTTGAACAAAGTAGATTTTAATACTTTATTAAAACACGTGTATGCCTCCTAGGCATTGAATTTCATACATGATATTAAATGGTCTCCTTTAAATAAATATTTAAATACAATGAGGAATATATATTTAAATATACTTTGTAATAATATAAATAAGTGCCAAAGTTCATGGTATCCTATGCCTTACATAGTCTTTAAGAATAGTACACTGTCAATAAAAGAGCCTCTTTATCAACTAATGCTATTCAGCAGTATTAAAATACATTATACTGCTGTAGATTATGAAACTGTAGGCTATTAAAGCGAATTGTTTAAAATGAAAAACTGTCTACAATTTGGACATTAGCCTTTGAAAGGAAGCTCCCCTTCTCCCAAAATTTACCTGGAAGGAGAGGAAATTCAAGAATTCATTCTCCTTCCTAAACTGGAATTCAAAGTCCAGAAGATAGGAAAAAAAAAAGTTTCTCTTCACCCGGGCATGTTCAGACTTGTCAGAGACTATGCTATAAGGGAAGGAGAGGAAAGATCTTTCTCTTCCCCTTTTGAGGTCAGACAGGGGATCCCCTTCCTCCATTATGCAGGAACTTTGACAACTTTATTTTATTGCTACCATATTCTATGCCTGGGGGGCTGTGCTGAATTTCTGAATTTCCTTCTGGTTATATTAATTTATGATTATGAGGGCTCTAGTATTGTAACTGTTAAGCATTCTGTGACCTTGGAAGGAAAAACAGGCATGTGCTGCTTGTTAACAACATGCTTATTTATATGTTAAACTTCAAGGGTCCATAACTTTTTGTATATCATGGGCCTAGGCAGTCTGGTGAAGCCTATGGACCCCTTCTTAGAACTTAAGGATAATAGATAGGATTAAAGAGGAAATATTAAATACAGTTATCAAAATATCTTTGGGGGAAAAAAAGTTCACTGGACCACAGGTATAAAAATCTCTGCTTAGAAGCAAACAATAAATAGCCAAACTTAGGCTTGACATAAAGTAGATATGAAAACTGGACTATGTATGGGTGAGTCAAATGATTTTCACAATCAGTAACTGTCTAATATCAGGATCAGTTTATACTGTTTTCATCTCTCCCTCCCCCATTAAACTCGATGTTCCTCCTCTTCCTTCTCCCATTGAAGCTCACTGGCAAGCAATATAAATTTAAATAAATAATAAATAACAAAAATAGATAGATAGCAATATAATAAATAAATATAAAATAAATAGCAATATAAATTATAATAAATAAGCAATATAAATAAATTCATAAATAAAAAGCAATAATTTGTTTTGGTGAAATTTCAAACTCCCTTCTCTTTAAATTAAAGAAAGGACAGGCAAAAGCTACTTGATGAACACATTTTTTTAAAAAATAGGTTTAAATACCAACAATAAAACTAGTTAATGGGAAGGGGGAGAAGAAAACATGAAATGAGGAAACAAGAGGAAAGGGGAAAATAGAGAGAGAGAAAGTAGAGTGTGAGTGATTTGCCATTAGTCTCTTAAGACATTCAACAGTTCTGATTCTTCCTTCACGACATGACTAATGTGGAAACATGTCTAATGGGATTGTGTATGTATAGCCTATATCAGATTGAGTGCCGTCTTGGGGAGGGGGGGAGAGAGGGAGAAAAAATTTGGAACTCAAAACCTTATATAAGTGAATGTTTAAAACTATCTTTACATGGAATTGGAAAAAAATAAAATGCTATTAAGTCGGAAAAAAATTTAAATCTAAAAAAGAAAAAGAAAAAAGAAAAAGATATTCAACAGTGTATTGATTCTCTAATGTGTAGGTTGTCATTACTTATCAGGACAGACAGTCAGGCCTTTGTGATATTCCAGGAGATGGCGCTCTTGACTTCAAAGTATTCGTCAGGCAAAGGTAACAGAAACACCTCTCATCTTCGTCCCTTATACCACCTTCAAACCTATTGCCAGGTTTACCAGCCCTTCCCCCATCCTCCCCTCCCCTAACCCACCCCTCCACCGTACGCCGGATTCCAGCCCCCAGGCCTCTGGCCTAATTGAATAATACCACTAAACTGCATAGAGATCAAGGCCCGCAAAGATCACGCACGCTCTCCCCCGCCCCACCCCACCCCCACTCCCACTCCAGCAGCCTCTGAGACTTTGGGGCGAAGAAGAGGCATAAGCAGAGAAGGGGAGAGATGTGAGACCAGGGGAGATTCCAGTTCCGTCCTTGCAGAAAACCGGTGGTAATGAGTTTAGTATAAAATCAATACTGCTTATCCTTATATTTCATCTTTTCTTCTGAACATACTGGAACCATCCTCTCCCCGGAAAAAAAAAAAAAAGTCCAGCAAGTTTTCTTCAGACCATTCAAGATACTTCCTCCAACAAAACCAAGACTTCGCTTCAGCAAGTTACCATTACTTTTTAAACCCAGAGAAATTAATGTCAACTGGGGTAGGGGTAGGAAAAAAAAGAGAGAGAGAGAGAAAAAAAAGAAAAAAGTAGGAATTGAAAACCTCCTTCTTTAGCTTGCCCCAAAGTGGTGTTTGCTCTGGGTGGGCATGCGTGACTTTCTAAGCTAGGGCATCTCGAACCTCCTCTTTCGGAAGGGGTATGGGGTCTGTGGGAGGGGCCGGGTAGAATAGGTACAGGGGAGATGGCAGGATCCAGGGAGAAAACCAACTCCTTGTTTTAGCCCCGGTTATCATTTTAATAGGCAGCAGCAGAGTGAGTTTGCATGAGAGAAACGAGGCTCAGATCGCTAGCTCTCCTCCACTTTGTAATCCTCGTCTCAGAAAAGGTAGTGTGTGTGAGCGCGGGTGCGTGTGTTGTTGTTATTGTTGTTGTTGTTGTTGTCCGTGGGGGTGGGGTGAGGGGAATCAGAAAGGCTTGGGGGATTGGAACCCGGGCAGGGAGGGCTGCCACTTTGATTGGTATTTACGTCCCTCCGTGGTGACCAGCTAGCTTCCCATCAGGGGAGCCTTTCCCGTAACCTGGCCGGTGGCCTGCAGCCCCCTCCCCTCTTCCCAGCTGGGGTCGACGGACAGCTGCGGATAGGGAAGAAAAGCGTCAGCCTCGGCCGTGAGCGCTTGGGGTGGCTCCAACACGCAGCCCCAGCGCACCTCCAAGGCCAGTGGCTCCCCTTAGAATGGCGAGGGTGGGCGGGGCGTTCTTTGTGACGCGTCGCCCCTTCTCAAGCTTCCACCCCCTTTCGAACCGCCCCTGCCTATAAAACCACTGCGCCCTACCGTTCCCCTCGCACAAGTGGAACGCGGGCGCAGGGCTGGGGCTGAGTGGCGAGTGCTAGCTGGGGAGACGGGCTCGGGCACTCGGGAGCGCCGCACCAGCTCAGAGCCTCTGTGGTGGGAGCAGCGCCCCGGCGGCATCGAGGAGGCGAGGCTCGGGCTGAGCCGGAGGAAGACGCGATGGAGTTACTGAGGACGATCACCTACCAGCCGGCCGGCACCACCAAGATGTGCGAGCAGGCGCTGGGCAAAGCGTGTGGCGGGGAGTCTCGGAAGAAGAAGCAGCAGCAGCTGCCCGAGGAGCCGCTGCCGCCGCCGCCGCCCCCGGCGCAGCAGCAGCCGGCAGCGCAGCAGCAGCAAGCCCAGACCCAGCTGTCTGCGCACCATCACCACCATCACTCGCACTCCGGGACCGAGGTCTCGAGGATTATAACCGACCCCACCACGGGGAAGCGCTACTGCCGGGGCAAGGTGCTGGGGAAGGTGAGTGGCACCCGGGCGCGCGAAGCAGGAGGGAGGAGAGAATGGAGGGGGAATTGGACTGAGGGAGTGGGGAGAGATGAGGGTCCACGCGAGGACCCCCGCCCCATGACCCAGATGGAGTTGAGGGCAAGTGAGGTTTTTCTAGCAACCCTCCCCCCCAATCCCTGCCCTCGCAATAGCACGGGTTTACCTGGGTGTTTCAGGCAGGATCTCCTCACCGCCCCCCCCCTTCCCATTTCCTAACCGGTCCCTGCCCCGGGGCAGCTGCAGGAGCAGCAGCCGCAGCTGCTGCTTCCTGCCCTGGTCTCCTGGCCCTTTCACCTGCTGCTGGCTTTGTGTGTGCGGGCCATCGAGGCATCTCCCTTTTCCTCTCCCCGGGGCTCCACAGGCAGGCTTTCCCAAAGCCTTTTAGATTACAAATGTAAAAGTAGGAAGCTGCTGTCTTTGTCAGAGGGTTGTATAGAAATGGGAGTGCTTTTGTCCCCTCTCCATATAATTCTTCTACCTGAAAACTCCCTGAATATGATTGCATTCTTAAAGACAGTTTTCTCTCTGTCTCCTACCCCCCAAAACATTATAAAGAACTCTTCTTTGTTACTGAGCAGAGGAAACTGTGTTTGACCCTTTTCAAGGTGCTTTAAAAAAGGCTCCTCTCCACACACAAAAGGGCCCATTTTCTTTTTCTTTTTTTTTCTTTTTTGCCATGCTTAGCTTAATTTTCTATTTTTGTCTCGTTTTAGGGCGGCTTTGCAAAGTGTTATGAGATGACAGATTTGACAAATAACAAAGTGTATGCTGCAAAAATCATTCCTCACAGCCGGGTAGCTAAGCCTCATCAAAGGGAAAAGGTGTGTATGACTGTTGTTTAAAATATTTTCTTTGTGTGGCAGGATGGCCCTTCCCTCTTAGGAAAATGTCTTCTGCATGTGTAAGCACTGTCTCCACAGAGGTGACGTGAAGCTCACAGAGCATATCTTGCTTTTTCTTTTAGATTGACAAAGAAATTGAGTTGCACCGAATTCTTCATCATAGGCATGTGGTACAGTTTTACCACTACTTTGAAGACAAAGAAAACATTTACATTCTTCTGGAGTACTGCAGTAGAAGGGTAAGGATTAGCTCAGACAACTAACTCCATTAAATTCACTAGCCACAAAACTGATGGGATTTTCAAATTTTATTTCTTTGGGATTTTAGATGATATTAGACATTTGCAATAAAACAATCCACTTTCTATGAAAAGTCAAATAGCTGATTTTAACAACTTTTTTTCCCTCTCTTCAGTCTATGGCTCATATCTTGAAAGCAAGAAAGGTATTGACAGAGCCGGAAGTCCGATACTACCTCAGGCAGATCGTGTCAGGTCTCAAATACCTTCATGAACAAGAAATCTTACACAGAGATCTTAAATTAGGTAAGCTTGTGCCAGAAACACTGACCCTTTTGGCAAGGGGGGAGCTTCATACTTTTTTCCCATTTGCTTTTTAATCTTTTTATCTGATCTAATGAATACATTTATTCATTTGTTCTCATAATCATCTTGCAGTGAACCCTTTTTAAAAGATGCTTTGACTGTCCTATTCAACAGTGACTGTATCTGACTCTTATGGACGATCAAGGAGGAATCATGTTCTTGGCTATTCTTGTTTCTAGGCAATTTCTTTATTAATGAAGCCATGGAACTAAAAGTGGGGGACTTTGGCTTGGCAGCAAGGTTGGAGCCTCTGGAACACAGGAGGAGGTAAGAGCCCAAAATATATACCATGCCAGAATCTATGGGCATGAGAGAATAGGAAAATCTGGCCATTTTCCAGATTTGCATATTCCATATTTCCAATCAGAAAACTGATTTAGGTCAATTAATGCCTAGAGCACATACTCTTAAGACTTCTGATAACCCAGAGGAGACAAAGAAACAAGCCTAAATAAGTGCAGGGTATTAAAAGTACAGACTTTGTTTTCCTACAGGGAGAACAGTGGCCTTGGTTTGTTAGACTGTCAGACATGAGAACAATACAGTGATACCCTATGTGTAAATGTTAAAGCAAATCAGACCCCCTGCCCCTATATTTTGTGTGCTTCTGTTCCCAAAGTTCATCTGGTAAGGACCATATTGCAAACATTAGTCTTGCCATTGGTTATTTTGAGGGTTTTTTTAAGCTTCCATCCCTATTAACTCATAGAAAAATCTCAACTGCCCTTTTAAAAGAGTGCAACTCCCTAACTTTTTTTTTTTTTATTGTTGTCTTTTAGAACAATCTGTGGCACGCCAAACTATCTCTCTCCTGAAGTCCTCAATAAACAAGGGCATGGCTGTGAATCAGATATTTGGGCCTTAGGCTGTGTAATGTAAGTACTACTGTACTACCTACTCTGAATCCAAAGTGCAGATTTTGGGCTTCAGAAACCTTTAAAAGGAATTGTCATGCAACCTTGACTAAAGAAAGTTTTACTTCATTCCTAGGTATACAATGTTACTAGGAAGACCTCCATTTGAAACGACAAATCTCAAAGAAACCTATAGGTGTATAAGGGAAGCCAGGTATACAATGCCATCTTCGTTGCTGGCCCCTGCAAAGCACTTAATAGCCAGCATGTTGTCCAAAAACCCTGAGGATCGTCCCAGTTTAGATGACATCATACGTCACGACTTCTTCTTGCAGGTTGGTGCATTGTCTTTTGCTGCCATAACATGCTTGGCACAACATTCCAGACATCTTACAGTTTTCTGACTGTCCTTATTTTCTGTCACTTTACAGGGTTTTACCCCAGATAGACTTTCTTCTAGCTGCTGTCATACGGTTCCAGATTTCCACTTATCAAGTCCCGCCAAGAATTTCTTCAAGAAAGCTGCTGCAGCTCTTTTTGGTGGCAAAAAAGAAAAAGCAAGATATTTTGATACACATAGTAAGTTGTTTTACAGCCCTTAGCATTTAAAGAAAAATCTATTGGCTAGACCTAGAAAGCTCTGTTTAGTATAATTAGCTTTTTTTTTTTATAAAGTTGAGAATAATATTAACTTCAAGTCCTCTTTGAACATGCTATCAGTGCACAGGCAGGCAGACAGACACGTATGGTATAATTAGTTTCTCTGGGTGCATTTATCATGATTGGCAGCTTTTTGTTAATTAATCAATTGACCATACTGCTTATTTAACTGCAATCAATGACATTTTGTATAATGTTCTGTTCCTGTCATGGTTACTCATAAGCTGAAAAAATAATACAGAGAAAAACAAATCACGCAAAACAAAACATTTAGGTGTTTCTGTTCTTAATTTGATTGAATTGCAGCCATGCTCATAACCTTTTTCCTTTAATTTACAGATAGACTAGCTAAGGAAGACGAAGAAATTTACAAGCTTAGGCACGATCTGAAGAAAACGTCAATAACTCAACAACCCATCAAACACAGAGTGGATGAGGTATGTAGGAAAAGAATAAAAATATTTGCCTGCTTTGACTATAGCTGATAATTCTTGAAGCTTAGCCCATGTATTGACTGAACTTCTGTATTTATCATAGTCCAAGCATGCAAAATACTCATCACAAAATTTTTTTAGAACCTTTTCTAAAAGCCTTTCCCACCCTTCATCCTCTGTCACCTTTAAAAATCTTGATTCTGGCCCCTTCAGTTTGACATGGCGCAAAAGCTAAGAAGCCAACTTTAATGATGTAGTCAGTAATGTGACTTGCATAATTTTTCTCCTTTCCCCCACCCCCAACCCCCTTTAAATCTTGTCAGTTGCTAGCAAAGTTTTGAAAGTCTTATTTTTTAGTGTGGAACCTTAAAATGTATTCAGATGCTTAATTCTTAATGCAGGACTCTCTCTTCTCAGGAGATCCAGCCATCCAGCACTGCTGTTGCCAACTCTGGAGCACCTGCAGTAGATTCCAAGCAGCAAATTGGTGATGCTATTCGAATGATTGTCAGAGGAACTCTTGGCAGCTGCAGCAGTAGCAGTGAATGTAAGTAGATGACAATATGGTTGTCACTCTTGGAAAATGTAAACGCTTAAAGACCCAGTTAGCCAGAGTCAAATTAGAACACAAATATTTTCTGTGGTGGGTTGCAGTTTGTTACTAGAGAATGTATAAAAGAAAGAAGGCTACATCTGGAGTCAGAATAATTAGGTTAGAAACTGATCTTTGTTACTTATTCCTTTTGTGATCTATGGCAAGTCACTTAGCCTTTTGGGGCCTCAGTTTCCAGATCTGAAAATTTAGGAGGTTGGATAACATTTAGGCACTGTGGGGTAGTCGATAAAATAGGAGTCAGGACCTGAGTTCAGATTCCTCCCCTGTCACTGTTACTAAGGACAAGACATTTATCCTTTTTGAGTGTCCTTTTCCTTCACTGTAAAAAGCATGGGTCAAACTAGATGAATTAGAAGGAACTTTCAGGTCTAGATCTGTGACCCTGTAGATATCTCTAAAGTCCCTTTCAGCTCTAAACCCTTTGAGTAAGTAACATTAGCAGAATAGGAAAGATGTAGGCCTAAAACAAAAGTATGAAAAGTGTTAAGTCTTGTTCTTGAGACCTTTGATTTAAACCCAGCTTTCTCCAAGGTCCTTTAATAAATCATGTGTTCCACTCCGTAACAAAAATGTTGTATCTGAAATCGCAATCTCTTTGTTTTTCAGGTCTTGAAGATAGTACCATGGGCAGTGTTGCAGACACAGTGGCAAGAGTACTTCGAGGGTGTCTAGAAAACATGCCAGAGGCTGACTTTGTCCCCAAAGAGCAATTGGTCACCTCATTCCAGTGGGTGACCAAGTGGGTGGATTACTCAAATAAATATGGCTTTGGTTATCAGCTGTCAGACCACACTGTTGGCGTACTTTTCAACAACGGTGCCCACATGAGTCTCCTTCCTGACAAAAAGTAATTATTCAATAAATTCATAATTTTGATGTAGTCATTTTTATTTTTGCTATTGTTAAAAGTCTCACTTCTGGGAAAACACGTCCCCCTGACTCTTGTTTCTGTTTTGTTTTTTTTCTTTTCTTTCCTCCTCTTCTCGCCTGTCAGGACAGTCCACTACTATGCAGAGCTTGGTCAGTGTTCTGTTTTCCCAGCTACAGATGCCCCTCAACAATTCATCAGCCAAGTGACGGTGCTGAAATACTTCTCTCACTACATGGAAGAGAACCTCATGGATGTAAGTGGGCATGACTGTCCAGAATTCAGCACGTTTGTTGCTCATAGAGGTTGTTCACACAAGAGCTAATTTCTTGAATTTTCCTTCTCTCTTTTAGGGCGGAGACCTACCTAGCGTTACAGACGTCCGAAGACCAAGGCTCTACCTGCTGCAGTGGTTAAAATCAGACAAGGCCTTAATGATGCTCTTCAATGATGGCACATTTCAGGTAAATGATGACGAAGGCCTATCATGACTTCACTCATCACCTCTCCAGAATTCTCCTTAGCTTCATCTAGCAGTGCTCTTATCTTTCCCCCCCCCTTTGTTTTCCGCAGGTGAACTTCTACCATGATCATACGAAGATCATAATCTGTAGTCAGAATGAGGAATACCTGCTAACCTATATCAATGAAGATAGGATATCCACCACCTTCAGGCTGACTACGTTGCTGATAACTGGGTGTTCGTTAGAATTAAAAAACCGAATGGAATATGCACTGAACATGTTGCTGCAGAGATGTAACTAAAGGACTTTTCTGTCTAAATCCAAAGGACTTTTTTTTTTTTATTTCACTGTGAGCACGAAAGGGAAGGCAGGAGAATGATTAGTATGTTGAAGATGGACAGGTGGTGGTACGAAAACAATTCCTTTGCAGCCTGCTGGGCTGGGACCAGACTGAGGCATAAAAAAATCTTGTCTTTGGATGCCATTAAACAGTGTACTAGAATGCAGTTTTCCTTGATGTAACTGTTTAAGAGGTTTTTTGGACAATTTCTCAGCAAAAATGCATTGACTTTTAAATTCTCTCTGTAGAGAGCATTTCAGACAGAGGACTTGGAACTGTGAATATACTTCCTGAAGGGGAGGGAGGGGGAGAAAGCTCCCATGTTGTTGAACGGCTGTAACTAGAGCAGCTTTGGGCTGCCCAACTGTGAACTATGGCCATATTTTTTTTTCTTTAATTTTTCAAGACAAAAAATAACCCACACTTGTGGCTGGAGAAGTGCATTCCTTGTTAATAAACTTGTTATTTATTACAGCCTAAAGTGCAGTATTTATTATCTAAACATTTTTTTGTGGGGGGGATGTTGACCATTTTAAACTGTTGGCAATAAAGAGAATGAAAAGCAGAAGCTTTGCTCTCCTGTCTTAAATCTAGACTTCAGAAACTGGTGGCAATAGAATGGACTTTGAGTTGCTGCTGGACAGATGACTGGCACTGTGTGCTTTCCTGAACTGCTCGGCAAACCGTGTTCGGATATTATGGAGAAAGAACTATGTTGATCCTTCCTACCCCGCCTCCGCTCCCTCAGCCATAATGCAGTGATACTAATAGGTCACTGACATTTTGTCTCTTCCCCCTCCCTCTACTTGTATGCTGACTCAGAGTTAAAAGATACACATCTCTATTTCAACAGCAAGAGGGCAAATGTACCACATGAGACACTATCAAAACCCAAAATTCAGGCCTTGTTTGAACTCAAGACACTTGCTCTCTTACAGTACTTCCCAGAACTAGTTTAGCTTGGCTCTGAAGGCCATAATGATCATACGGAAACACCTCGTTTCATTAGGTGACAGGGATGGGAAACTCACTTTAACACTGAGCAGCCTCATTCTCTGCATTATAATATTTGCACCACCTATATGTATTACTCAGCCTCTTAAAAAAAGACCTGCCTAAATAATTCTGGTCCTGTTGCCAGTGCTAGGGCAGGAGTCCAGGAGCTGAGAACCTTTTTTGTAGATCTGTTTTTGTGTGGGAAAGAGGAAGGGAGATAAGGTACCAAGGCTGGTAGGTAATCTGTGTGTCCGTCTTAGCTATTCTTGGAGAGGTCGAGACTTTATTTCCAAGTTGGCTTTCATTCAGTTTGCTCTTCTCTTCCATACACACATTAAAGAAAGCTGTTAATCCAGTTCTCCTGAACTTGTGTTGACCTGCACATGATGCAAATGTTTTGTTTTGAATTCTTTTCCAAATCGGATCACTCTGGGTTCTGGGAAGAAGAAAAATGGTCAATAACTAAGCTAAGGGTCTACCTGTACTTCTGAGGTTTTGTGTTCATCTTCCTGCTTAAAGATGATTAGTACACTTTGTAGTTCAGAAAAAATGATAAAACATATCTTGTACCATCAAAGTATGCACATAGCTTGGATTTACAGAGGACTTGGCATTTGAAAATGATGTATCTGACCTTAATTAATAATAATAATCAACATTAATAAAGTATGTGAAGCACTTTTCATCCATTATCTTATTAGAACCTCACAATCACCCAGTGAGGTAAGTATAACAAGTATTATCTCCATTTTACAGATGAGGAAATTGAGGCTCTTTGAAGTTAAATGACTGCCCATGGGCAGGGCTAAAGAAGGATTTTAGCTCCTTAATCTGCCTCTCAGCACTTTGTGCCTATTGGCTTTGAAAGCTAAGGTTGAGGGAAAACCAGTTAGGGTCTTCTGAGTTCCCAGGACTGAAGCTGATTACTGACTAGAAAGAGCTCTAGCTAACGCTTGATGAAGTTCTCAGGGGGGGCGGGGGGGGGGGGATGCCACTGCAGCCTTTAGCTGGGCTCTAGGAGGAGCTGGAAACTGAGAGCAATCAATAACAGTACTACTTAGAAGATTTAAAACTCATGATTAGGTTACCTGGTGTGAGTGTGAATGTGTGTGTGTATTAAAATGAAATTATGCATGCACTTAAGTCATTGCTTTTTGTTAATAGTATGCCTTTAATGATCACTTGGGCTGCATTTCATCTAAACCCAGCCCTGTTCCTAACCAAGCATTGCATGGTTTGTTGTTCTTGCTTCACTTGTTATTTTGAATCTGGACTTTGTTCTCTGATGAACAGAGAGGAAGAGATTGTATAAGCTTCAAAAATATAAAATTTCCTTCCATTCAAAACGAAGCCTCTTAAAGTACTTCCAAACAGAAAACAATACACGTCATGAATATCCTCAAAAGCCCATTAATGTGGCTTTGAATACATGTCCCTAATCCATTAAGGTATAACTGAGTCCTGGAGAGTGGACAGATAGTACCACAGCTTAGATACAAAGGTGTTGGAGCCACTATTGTGGAGAAAGGAGGTCATTTGGGCCCAAGAAACCTGCAAAATTCCCCGGTGTGTCTCAAACCAGATAAAAATGTAATTGGGGAATGTTTAACAAAATAAAATTTAAAAACACAATGCAGCATAGATAATGTTAATTTGTGGCGTTCTAAGAAAATATGCTGTCTATCGAAGGGATCCTTAGAGTTTGACGCCACTGATCTGGGCAATGGAAATTTCTCCACTGTCTCTGCAGAGGTCATTTACGTAGAACTTCCCCAGTGCCATATGGACATTATACACACATAATGGTCAAATCTGGGAGTCAAGCTGTGATTTCAGGAATGTAGGGAACTTCTAGTGAAGAAATGCAGTAGAAAATCCACCAACACAGTTGAACAATTTAGTCTGAGAGCACAGCCTGGGGCATGCAGAAGTCAGAGAGAATTGCCAAGGGTCATTCAGTCAGCCTGTGTCAGACACAAATATCAAACCTCAGTCTTCCCAGTCCCAGTGCTGGTTGGTTCTGTCTACCATATCATACTCATTGTCACTAGTTGGGGAGAAGGGGAGCCAGTTTTCATGGGGTGGGAGGGGTTGTATCAGTTTTTAGTAAGAAGTTGCTAACATGACATTTATATTCATCACAACTGGTTGAATTATTGTCTCCCTGGAGAAGTTTGACTCCATTCCCTCAACACATTAGTAGTGTTCATTAGCTGGGTAACTATTAAAAAGTCCTTCCTGCTCTAAATTTATTGTTTTACTTGGTACTACCCTTCACTTGGAGAATAGAATTGTGAAACAGGATTTTGTATGGCTAGATTTAAAATTCCTGCTATCTGTGTTCACAGATAAACCATACTAAGCTTCCAGTAACTTGCATTGACATTTCTGTAGCACTAGTCTTCAAACCATTCTATAGGAAAAGGGAGTTCACTTTGCTTTAAACTACAAGGACAGTTTAGCAAGGAAGGTTTATTTGCAAAGTGCTTTATTTTAGAAACATGATCATGTTAACACCTTCAAATTGCAGAAATGTTTTCAGACCTGCCAATAATAAGGTTATTAATAAGCATTAGAGGCTTATGAAAACTAAAATTTCTTATTGGGTATTGACTTCCCTTTACATAATTCATAAACTCCATCTGTGATTAATATTGAACCATATGATTAAGAGAAAAAAGACTGATAAGTACCCAATAGAGACTAGCCAATAGGGAATAATTAAATGATTCCTGATCTTATCCCAGATTTTTTTGACCAAATATAATTATTTATATGTGATTAAACTTCATAGATAGGACTTCTTTAGTAAAATTCTGCAATCCTATTTCTTCTTCTTATGTGTACTTCTCTTAACCCCTTTCATTTGACTAAAACATCTATGTTTTAGCTGTGCTCTTCTCATGAGGATTTCATCTTCTAGTGAGCAGAAATTATTTTTATATATTACTCACCACAAAGGTATGATTATATGTATATATACATATATATGTATATGTATATATGTCTATGTGTATATATGTGTGTGCATTTATATATCTATATCTATCCATATTTATATCTATCTATCCATCCATACATGCATATATATACTTATGTATCTGTTTCTGATGAATCATAATATCCCTAGGTGCTCTTGTTGCCTTTCTCACTCACTTCTAGCCTGAACTCATCCTTCTTTTCCCCCTAAAGTACCCATTCCTGTTTTTGATTGATATTCAGTTTTAACCTAATGCTAAGTTATAGCCATACTCATCATCGTATACCGAACACAAAGATCTCTCTTTCAGAAGAGGACTGGGAAAGACTGTACACAATCAATTCTAGTCTCTTCAGCCAATAAGTTCCTCAGATTCCACAAGAAGGGATTTTGCTGTTGATATTCAGTCATTTCAGTCATGTCTGACTTTTCATGACCCCATTTGGGGATTTTTTGGGGGCAAAGATACTGGAGTGGTTTGCCATTTCCTTCTCCAGCTTATTTTATGGATGAGGAAACTGAGGCAAACAGGGTTAAGGGACTTGCCCAAGGTCATACATCTAGTAAGTATCTGAAGTCAGATTTGAATTCAGGAAGATGAGTCCTCCTGACTCCAAGTCTAGTGCTCCATCCACTGCACCACCTGCCTGCCCTGTACAAGAAGGAATATCCAATAACAAACCTCCAAAAAGGAGAGGTTTCATGAATATGAACACTTAGAGGGTGCCAGTAGGTGGAACTGGGTTAAACTCCCTTTTAAAAAGAAGTACACTTGGAGTCAGGAGGACCTGAGTTCAAATCTGACCTCAGACAATTGACACTTATTAGCTGTATGACCCTGGGCAAGTCACTTAACCCCATTGCCTAACTCCCCCCACCCAAGCCCCCAAAAAATACAGTCCTGGTATATGGATTATCTAGCCTTCTGAGTCTAAGAATGGAATAGTGGATACTAGGTATCTGGTTTTATCTGGTCACCAGGATTAGCAACCCACTTCTGCAAGATTTGTCATTCATAGTTCCTTCACTTCTACTTTACTCCAGGTTCATTCCTTTGGAGGCCATTCTCCCTCCCTTTCCTAAGGAACACATTAATTCCATCCTACCCACACTGGAGAACTGGTAGAAGTCCATGTAGCTCAGACAGAGAAAATGTGGCCTGGCTCTTGGACCAATAATCTTCCCTCTCAGTCTCCCTTTACCTCTCTGTCTCAGTTTCCTCAAAACAAATATAATAATAGCACCTTCTCTGACAGGTTGCCATGAGGAGCACATGAGATAACTCTACTAAAAGGCTTTGCAACCCTTAAAGTTCTATATAAATGTGAGTTATTACTATTACTATTAATTCCTTTCCATTACTTTCTTTTTCCTTATCTTCCCTTCCTTAACTTTTTTTCCCTCTTCCCCTTTTCCTTCTATTTGCCTTCTATCTCCCCCAAAGCTACAAAGTCCAATGTAACAGCAATGCTGTGTAGATGATGATTCAGGCTAGAGGGAGTTAGACTTCTTAAGGGAGGGTGAGGTTAGGAAGGAAGAACCTTTTCAGTCTCCTTTTTCTTACTTTAAACCCCAGTCCATTCTTCACAATTTGGGTGAAAGACAAACATGTGAATGGAGGTTCATTTCTGTATTCTTGGCCTGTGACCTGTAATATTCACAAGGCAAGATGTTCCCTCAATGCAAATACAATGTGTTAAAACTTATTTCCATAAATCACACTGAAAATCAATTATATGGCATGCTAGTCAGTCCAGTATATAGGAGAAATGGTGTTTTCTTGAAGATAGGAATGGATTTAGGTATAAATGAGTACTTATGAAACCCATCTTTTTTTTCTTCTTTGACTTGCCAGAACTTTCCCATAGCTTCTTCGGTTCTACTCTGTCAGAGCTGTTTTCTGCCTTATTAACTCCAGTAATGGGAAAGATCTCTTTGATTGAATCACCACAATTTAATTATACCAATGTATTCAAATTAAGAAGTTAGCCCCCTATTTAAATATACAGTGTTGAAATCTAATATCATGGTTCATCAATGTTTAGAGTTCAATTTAATAGGACATATGAAAGTAGCCCCTGGGATTATTTTGACAATTTTTATTTCTGTGTGAAAACAAAATAGATTTGAAATATTAAAGCCCAACTGCTTCCCCACTTAGGTGATGCAAGAATGACAACAGGTCAGAACTTTCTGTGCTATTGAATCATGGATTATTAGATATTTCGGAACAGCTTTGCAGAGCAGCACATGCCAAAAGAAATTTGACCTCAAAGAAATTAGGCAATGGGCTTGAAAGAAATGTAATATACACTTTTTTTCCTATTCTTTTTGTTCAGTTTTCCTGGGAATTTTTGCTTGAGGGTAAACTTTCAGATACAAACACAGGCCTTTGTTTTAGCACTGTGAATAACCGGACCATTTAATGATACCCAAGAGTTGATGAGAATGGCAAGGATGGAGTGAAATCTGCTAAAGCATATTGCATGAGTAAAGGCCATATAATCAAGTGGGATTGTTGGTGAACCTGAAAGTTCTCAAAATCCATTTATCAAACTTGCTTATGATGTGGAAAAACACTGTACAAAGCAATTAAAATAATAATGATGATGATAATAGCTAACATGTATATAGCACTTTAAGGTTTCCAAAGCACTTTATATATGTTATCTCATTGTCTGGCATATTTGATATGACATTAAATGAATTCTTGTTGATTGATTAATTGCAATCTTGTAAAGACATATGTTATATACACAAATAATAGTGGTACAAATAAGTGGATGAGGTTGATGAAAGCAAAGTGAGGACCCAAAGGAAAGGTCATTAATGATAAGGAGAATCAAGAACGACTTCCTAGAAGAGATGGCATTTGGGTTAGGCTTTTAAAGATGTACAATAATTCATTAGGTGCAGAAGTGGGAGCAGGTGGAACAAAGAAAGGGATATGGGAAGGCATAGGTTATGTACAGGAACCAGAATAGCCCAGCGTAATTGGAATGTTGAGTAGGTGCAGGGGAGATGAGATAAGGCTGGAATGGTGGGTGATTCCAAGTTAAAGAGAGCTTTACCATAGGCTAAGGAATTCAAACCATATTCAGTGGACAATAGAAAAGCTTTGAACAGAAGAATGACATGACGGGACGTGTGCATACTGTCTGAAGGAATGTTAGAACTGGGAAGAGAGAGGAAGTAAGAAGAGATATTAGGAAATGAATGCAGT
The DNA here is from genome assembly GCF_900497805.2 of Vombatus ursinus. Taxonomy (NCBI): domain Eukaryota; kingdom Metazoa; phylum Chordata; class Mammalia; order Diprotodontia; family Vombatidae; genus Vombatus; species Vombatus ursinus. The sequence goes on from NW_020954550.1 coordinate 18,194,595, forward strand.
AGCCCAAACTAATAGTTATGAAAACTGCACTGGGGTAGTAGCAGTGGGAGCAGAGAGAAGGTGACATGAGTCAGAGGCATTATGAAAGTAGAGCTGATTAGATATTCAAGGTGAGGGAGAGAGAAAAGTCAAAGAGAATACTGAGCATTTATTTGAACACGGCATCTGATGAATCAGGTAGTGTCAGTGATGAAATTAAATGAGTAAGCTATTATGAAGATGGGATCATAGACTTAGAGATGGGAAAAGGGACCTTAGAAGTTGAGTTTAGCCCTTCCACTCAGGCCGTGGATGGTGAAGTGATTTATCCCAGATCACATCAGTATCGGGCTGGAGCAATGGAAAGAATATTGGATTTGGAGTCAAACCTAGACTCTGCCACTTACTTCTTGTATGACATTAGATAAATCATTTCACCTCTCTGACCCTCAGTTTCCTCATCTGTACAGTGAGCAGATAGGACTAGATCAGGGGTGATGAACCTGCAGCCTTGAGGCCACACGTGGCCCTTTAGGTCCTCAAGTGCAGCCCTTTGCATCCAAACAAAACAATCCAAACAAAAAGTTTGGATTCTGTCAGAGGACCACACTTGAGGACCTAGAGGACTACATGGGGCCTTGAGGCCTCAGGTTCCCTACCTCTGGACTAGGTGGTCCCCAAGTTCTCTTTTAGAGACAAAACTAAGATCCATGTCGTGGAGTATGTCCTCTGATTCCAAATCTAGGACTCATTCTGCTAGTCTGCAGTGCCTGTATTGATGCTTACTTCATTTCTATCAATTTCTCTAACTTTAATTATGCAGATTCGGGGCCAGGTATTAGTAGCTTCAGGAGATAAGGAATGAGATGGTATTTTCACCTCTACAGCACAGCCAATTCAAATAAGAGCTCATTGATAGTCTCATTGTGATGACTGTAAAGGCCATGTCTGGCTGTGTACTGAACAAACTGGCCCCACTGCTCTGGTCATTCGACTGGTCTTAGTCCATCATTGTAGGGCGGTGCTCAGGCGAGTAATCCATACTGATTAGGTGGTAGCCAAAATCAAGAAGTCAGCTTTGCTGAGGGTACCTGCCTGCTTGCCACATGTAGACCTTACCTTCCCCTATTTACTGATGACGAGTCTTCATGTTTTTGGTTCACCCTCCTGTTAGTATTGCTGACTGTTCCAAGAGAAAGTCACTAGATATCAGAATTCCCTTTGGCATCTTAAGTAAAGATAAGTCTCTGTGATAGGTGAAAGGACTGCCCTGAGGCTTGGTTGCCATTTTAAACTTTTAGCTTTTTACTAAGCATCCTTAGATAGTAGGTGCTTTATTGTTGTTATTGTTCAGTCACGTCTATGACCTCATTTGAGGGTTTTCTTGGTAAATATATGGGAGTGGTCTGCCATTTCCTTCTCTAGCTCATCTTACAGATGAGGAAACTGAGGCATACACTTAGAGATGGGAAAAGGGACCTTAGAAGTTGAGTTTAGCCCTTTCACTCAGGCCATGGACAGTGAAGTGATTTATCCCAGATCACATAAGTATCAGGCTGGAGCAATGGAAAGAATACTGGATTTGGAGTCAAAATACCTGGGTTTGAACCTAGACTCAGCCACTTATTTCTTGTGTGACATTAGATAAATCACCTCTCTGATCCTCAGTTTCCTCATCTGTACAGTGAGCAGATAGGACTCTATCCACTTTATCCATTGTGCCACCTAGCTATCCCTAGTAGGTACTTGATAATTGCTAATTGACTGATCTATCTCAACTGTCTGGGATTTCTAGAATGAGCAGCCTTTGTGTCCTACTATGAATGAATCCACTGGATTCTTCTCTCTGAGATTTTTGTCAGTATTGATATTTATATATATATATATATATATGTTTATATGATTCAAAAGTTTGTGTGACACTGCCTTGCAAATTGCTTCAAAGAACATGAAGGAAAAGAAACTTTTTTCTTTTTGTTCTATATAGCAACTCGTATGCTGATTTGGGGTGGAGCCTTTGCAACTGAACTCGTAAAATTATTCAGAAGAAAGCAACACCATCTTGAAACACAGCTGTTTGACCTGACTCCAAGGATAGTTAATACAGATGTGCAATTTATCACAGCCCTACTGCTAGGAAGAAGTTAGGGTAAGCTTAAAAGGAAGCAGAGTTTTGATAAAGATACAAAAAAGATGAAAAAATATTTCCCCAGTGGAAAACTGAGATTTGAACTATCGTTAGGAACAAGTATTTATAATATGTTTATAAAGGGAGCAAGGATATTGGAGTGGAAAGAATGCTAGGCTTGCATGTCAGATTATGTAGGTTCTTAATCTCAGATTTTTCACTTACTAGTCCTAGGGCAAACCATCTAACTTTTCTGGTATTTGGTTTTCTCATCTGTAAAATGAAAAAGGTTGGACTGGCTGACCCCTAAGGTATCTTCTAGCTATAACTTTCTATGATTCTATGCAGGTGTCAGGTATAGGCATCATAACATCTGTGTCTGTTTAAGTACACAGAAACATCACCAGAAAGTTAGCCATGAAGTGAGGATATTTTTTAAAAATACTATTATGAACTAAGAAACAGATGTAATTATAAAATAGCTCTCAGTTCTCTACTTCTTCAATAACCATAGCAGAAAAGCAGTGGAGAGAAAAGAGGAAGATGACATTAAGAATCACTTAGTCTATAACATTAAATTTTAGCTGTTGGTCCTCTGAATGTTTGATGAGGATGAGGGGGATTCTGATTTCCTTGGCTTCCTTCAAGTCCCAATTAAAATCCTTCATTTTACAGGAAGCCTTTCCTGATCTTTCTTAATTTTAATGTCTTTCCTCTATTGATTATTTCCTATTTATGTTGTCTATAACTTGCTTTGTGTATATCTGATCGCCAGCCTTTCAATTTGGTGATGACTTCATTCCCAGAGCCTTCTATTGCACTCTTACTGAGTTCAAGCAATATTTATAGAGTAATACAAGGGCATACTGGTAAATGTTTAACAATTGGGCTCTCTGGAGAAAAGAAAGTGTGTACACACACTTTTAAGTTTAATCTGTATTATTGATAGTTTTTTTTCACATTTGTAAAGTCAACAAACTAATACGCCAACCCTTGATTTTTAGCATTGCTTTTTTCTGAGGTATAATGCTCACACTGATCATTTAACAATAGCTTGTCACAGGTTGGTTAGAGTTGGCTCCAGCACATCCCTGGGAATAGGGAACTTTATAAGAAAACTCCATCCATCAATGCAGATCATAATAATAGCTATTATTTATATAGCACTTTCTTGTCAAGCACTGTGTTAAGTGCTTTATAAATATCATCTCATTTGTTCCTCATAATAATCCTGGGAAATAGATGCTATTGTTATCCCTGTTTTACAGATGATGAAATTGAGGTAAACAGAGGTTAAGTGACTTGCTCAGAGTAACACAGCTAGTAAGTATATAAGGCTGGATTTGAACTCAGGTCTTCCTGACTCCAGGTCAATTGCTTTATCTACTGCCCCATAGGGTCAGCTAGATTGCTTCTCCACAATCTATCCTTAGAGAGTTTCCTAGTGCAGCTAGTGGCTAAGTGATTTGACCAGAGTCACAACCAGTATATGTCACATGTAGGACTTCCACCCAGATCTTTTTGGCTCTGAGTTTGGCTCCTCATCCAATACGGAGTGGGGAAACAAGCCTCTGGAAGATAGCTCATTGATTTGGAGCTGGGAAGAACCTGGTTGCCCCCTTTGTCCTTTTACATATGAGGAAAGTGATAACGCTTTGTTCATTTTTAGATAAAATTTTAGATAAAATGAAATGAAACAAATCTGTTGGTGTTTCTACAGTAATCTATTCTTATCACTAATGATAGTAGAACCAACACATACGGATGTTGCCAACTCAGTGTTTAATGATATAGTGGCAATAACATCTAAAAATACGAAATTGAGAAGAGTAACTGGACCTGATCAAATACATGAGGAAGAAATCTAAAAAAAAAAAAAAAAAAAACAAAAAACTTTAAAGATCCTCAAGGAATAATATTCTTTAAAAAGCAACAATTCCTTTTTATTTTTATATTGTTTTTCAAGTAAAATATTTTAAATTAATCTGCCCCTCCTTTATCCCATCCAACAAAACAAAAAAATTTCCTCACTACATATCTACATAGTCCAACAAAACAAAATCCAACATTAGCCTTGTCTAAAAATATGTCTCTCCATTTTAAGTTCATTACCACTTTGGCAGGAGATGAAGTGTGTTTTATCTTCATTCTTTTGGATTCAGGGCTCATCATTGTATTGATCAGAGTTCTAAAGTCTTTCAAAGTTGTTTTTCTCTATGGTCTTGTTATCATTTTATAATCATTTTAGTTCTGACCACTTTATTCTGCATCAGTACATAAAAGTCTTCCCAGGTTCCTCTGAAATTTTGTTTATTCATCTCTTATGGCATGATAGTATTACATTATTACCACAATTTGTTTAGCGCTTCCCCAATAGGAGAGTATCTGCCTAGTTTCCATTTTTCGGCTACCACAAAAAAGAGGTTCTATAAATATTTTTGTATATCCAAATTCTTTTCCTCTTCCAGTGATTTCTTTTGTATATAAACCTAGTACTGGGAAAGCTTGCTCAAAAGGTCTGCACAGATTGGTAACATTGTGGGCATAGTTCCAAATTACTTTCCAGAATCGCTGGACCAATTTGTAGTTCCAACAATAGTGAAATTAGCTTATCTCTTTGCCATCGCCCCTCCAACATTTTTCATTTTCCTATTTTTTTCATCTTTCTTTGTCTAGTAGGTATAAGATGGAACCTCAAAGAACGTTGCAAAGTGTCCTCAATAAAATGGTGATTTGGAAGCAATTGAACTCATCATCCACATTGGAAAAGAATGAAACTCATGTATTGCTCATGTTACAACATAGTTAGATGGTCAATGATTTAGTTCATCATAGACAGGGCCTACAAATCGACAACTAACTTGGTTCAGAATTAAACAGGAAGAAACTGAGCTTCATCACTTTTGGGAAATGGTATAGATCTCTTAACAAGCCCAGGTTCCTTGCTTCTTAATGGTACAATGGTTAAAGTATTAAATTAGAGTCAGGAAGAACTGAGTTCATATTCTACCTCAGACATGACTAGTTGTAGGTAAACTAACCATCACATAGGAGATGTTTAATAAATGCTTGCTAATTGATTGACAGTGAGTGTAAGTAGCTTTTAGCATGTTGTGAATGATTAACTGTGGGCAATAAAGGCATAGAAAGTATAATCAAAGAACTGTATGATTGGAAAAGTAAATGGGCTAGGCATGTAGCAAGAGTAAGAGAAAATAGCTGGATTGTTCGAGTGTTGCACTGTTACCAATCAATCAAGTATTTATTAATTACCTACTATGTGTCAGGCACAATGCTAGATACTAGAAATATAAAGAATAAACCAATACTTCATCCCAATGAGCTGACATTCTGAAGTAAAGAAGGAAAATCAAATTTAAATTTAATAAACATACCATGAAATATTGGAAGAACTAGAGGAAGCCAAAGCTCATTGAATAGATTCTTTTATGGAGTATTTATGAAAAGAAAGGGATGAGAATCACACAGAAGCCATGTAGAGATTGGGATTTATAGTGGAGTACCCACACCAGTGACAGATGCATGGACCCATGAATACACCTATATTCTTCACCATTGAACACATCATGGCCCCTTAGTAAAGGGTGTTTCTTATAATCAATATGTATATTTTCTGAGATCTTCAATTATTGAATGTTTAATTTACTTTATAGCTGGCCATTGAATGAAAATGTAATAATTTTCTCATTTTGAGAAATGCATTGATTCTTCAGAGCATTTATAACGCAAGCACAGAAATGTATCCTAACAGCTATCGACTATATTAAGAGGATCTGTCCAGAAGCAATGTAGAAATTGATTTAGGAGAGAGGTTCAGTCAACCCATAAATGGACAAACACCAATGAATTCCTGAAGCCCAGTTTTAAAATTCAATCACACAAGGAGAATTTCACCAATTCTTACAACGTTACTTAGAGATCAATCCTCTTTTTCCTCTCTCGGATAGACTGGTAGGGATGTGCCAAGGGTTTGTATGGAGGGCTGCCTCTGATTCCAGTATTGTAAGGAAAATCCTTGTTCTTTGCAGTGTTCACGGAGCAACACCCTGGCATTCAGTCCTTTCTTTTACAAAAAAAGTAGTTTGGAAGCTTCAATTATTGTTTGTTGCCACAACTTTAGTTTAGTTTTTTTTTAAAGGCAAAGACTGTATTTCATTTACTTTTTTATCCCTCCTGCCCCATCCCCAGTGCCCATTGCCTAGAACAATACTTCTCATACAGTAGGTACTTAATAAATGTTAAATGAATGCATTTAACAAGGACCTTGATCCAGATATATTTATTTATTGTTCAGTAGCTCATTGTTCATTTTATCATGGATATTACTTTTCAGTCCAGACCTATGATTTCACCAGCACAGGGAATTCTCAGTGTAAAAGACTTACTCTCTCTCCACTGACCACTGATACAGATGGGTACTTCCCATTTTACAGGGTCACTTTGGGGACTGAGAGGTTTAGTATCTTTCTCAGGTTCTAACTGCTAATATGTGACCTAAATTCAAGACTTTTTATGTTAAAACTACACCTCAATCCACTATTTCATTTGCCCTTGGGATTATGCTATTAATTTATTTATGGGGAGGAAGAAGGAAGGGGAGGAGATTAGACTTTGATTTCACAAGTACAGGGAATTCTCAGTTAAGAAATGTCCTTTGTCAATGCAGATAAATAATCACTTTCTAATTTAGAGTCGTGGAAAGTTTCATGGGGCATTGAGAGGGTAAGTGACTGGCTTATTGTCATAATCAGTACGTGTCAGAGACAGGATTTGAACCTGGATAATACTGATTCTGAGGCTGGCTGGCAACTGTGCCATGCTGCCTCTCATTATTATAATATTTATATTATTATATAATTACAATATTTATATTAAGTTATTGTAAAAGTAACATATTACACTTATTTATTATTATTAACAATTACAAATAGCAACAGTTCACATGGACGTACCACTCCGTGAAGGTGAGATTCTTTATAGTAATGGATGGTGATGAAAATTTACTTAAGAAAAGGCATTGACACAGTCATCACCTGGGAAGCGAGACCTAAAAGTGTTGACTTGGGCAGGACATGGCTTTTTATAATCGTTACAGAAGATACTACTACTTCACAGAGTCTGACTCATAATCAATTCTTTGCTTATAATGAGAACTTGAGGTCATTCCATTGTATTAAGGGGTCACAGGGCTTCACCTGGGTAGCAAAGAGGACGCAATAACACAGGAAGGGTTGGTTTATTGTTTTTTTAAAGGCCTTCCATTGCTGCTGATACCCTTCTACTTCAAGGGAGGAGACTAGGAAAGACCTAATTATATAGGAAGAAAGAATTTGATATTCACTTTGATAAAAGTGAAAGGTGTTTGATAAAAGATATATGGTTCATTAATGTTAGGGTGCATACAATATCATATGTCTTGGTAATTAGGGTATTCTAGAAATTAGTCTAAGAACAGCAACACTAACTTCCTTGGTCAATATCAACCAAAATGTTAATATCAATGTAAATATCCAGTTAAACATTTCATGATTTTATAACTATTTATCAAGAAAAAGGAAGTAATAAAATAATATTCTTCTCAGTTCCAAAAGACATTAAGGGAGTTTCGCCTTCAGCCTAGTAAACATTGTCACATCACTGACCCATTCATAGTCTTCCTTTTATTAACAAGTTTTATATGCCATCCAAAGGGAGTTCCTAGGGAAAAAAAGGTGGTTTGTGCCAGACTGTAACAGCTGGTGGCTTCTGGGACTCTCACACATCTCCAAGTGCACAGGACCTATTCATTATTCAAATTGGGCAGCTACAGTATGAGCAGCTGGTTTATACCACTCTATTAAGTGGCATTCTCTAGATAAAAAAGGTGGGTGGAAGGCAGGAGCTTTCGAGGCTACCCTTGAACTTGAAAATATTGACAAAAAGAAAAAAAAAGAAACACAACAGCAATTTGGAAATTACAATAATAAAAATGAACTTTTGTATAATCACATTGGTTTTGTAAGAACCCACAGTCAAAACAAGGTGTTTTTTTTTCTTTTTTTATCTTCTTTTGGTGTCCCTTAATATATTGCTCTGGGTTATGTAAATATTTTGATTAAGCCTTGAGTGTTTGGTAGTTTCAAAGAGTTTGCAGAAATCGGAGATCAAATCCTCAAATCCTAGGTTTCCATGACACAGCTGTAGAATCTGCTGTCTACATATATACAGAGTGTGCCCAAAGTTTCGGTTCAGTTTTAAACTTCAAAACAAAACAAAACAAAATTTAAAACTTAAAACTGCACTGACTTTGGAATGTCATTTATAGGCATATATGTGTACATATGGGTAAACACATGCATATTTATGTGATGCATATGTGTGTGGTCATGTATATTCCATTTTAGTATTACATATTAGAAGAGGCATTGTATTTGGTTCTGCAAGATAACTGGATTAAAAAAGAACTCTGCCAGGGTCATTATCACTCAATATAAGACTTTCCATAGCCTTTTCTAGTCCATAGGCCCATCTATGTAATGATTAATTCACTCAGGCTACAGTTGATATATTATATTCATGTGTTCAATCTTTCACTTATTAGGACATTTTTATTGAGCAACTACTTCTCAGTTCAAGGTACCCTACTAAGTGCTGGGGGTAGAGTGGGAGTGGTGGGTGGAAGGATAATAGATATGTACCCTGCCTTCAAGGAGATTAAAGTTTAGTTCCTCTCAGTTAAGAGTGAGACAAAGGGTATACAAGACTTGGTACTGTTATAGACACACCCTACCTGAGGTAGAGCTGGTAACCAACTCAAATAAATGGCAACAGTGGCAAAGGGAATAAATAGCCATAAAAAAGCATGGATTCATGATTGTATCCTGAATGGGGAAGCATTATAGGGAAAGTGGTAAGTCCCATTAAATAAAGAGAATTCTTAGGGTATGTTTTTTTCTTTTTCTTTGATAGCGGAAAATGTACCAAAAGACTGAAAACCAGGTACCACATCACACCTATCAGATTGGCCAACGTGAGAAAACAGGAAAATAATAAATGTTGGAGAAGATATGGGAAAATTGGAACACTAATGCATTGCTGGTGGAGTTGTGAAATGACCCAACCATTTTGGAGAGCAATTTGGAACTATGTCTAAAGGGCTATAGAACTGTGCATACCCTTTGACCCAGCAATAGCACTTCTAGGGCTGCATCCCAAAGAGATCATAATAATGAGAAAAGGACCTACAGGTACAAAAATGTTTATAGCAGCTCTTTCTGTGGTGGGAAAGAACTGGAAATTAAGGGGATGCCCATCAATTGGGGAATGGCTGAACGAATTGTGGTAAATGAATATAACGGAATACTATTGTGCTATAAGAAATGATGAGCAAGCAGACCTCCAAAAAAACCTGGAAACACTTGTGTGGACTGACACCGAGTGAAGGGAGCAGAACCAGGAGAACTTTGCACACAGTAACAACCACAGTGGGCAATGACTAACTTTGATAGACTTAGCTCTTCTCATCAATGCAAGGATCTGAGACATCTCCAAAAGTCTCATGATGGAAAATGCTATCCACATCCAGAGAAAGAACTATGGAGTCTGAATGCAGATTAAAGCATACTATTTGCTCTTTTTTTTCTTTTGTTTTGTTTCTTCTTTCTTGTGGTTCTTCCTATTGGTTTTAATTCTTCTTTACAACATGACTAATGCGAAATATGTTTAATAGGAATGTATATGTATAGCCTATATCGAATTGTACGCTGTCTTAGAGAGGGAGAAGGGGAGGGAGGGGGAGAAAATTTAAAACTCAAAAGTTTATGAAAGTGAATGTTGAAAACTAAAATAAATAATTAATTTTTTAAAAAGACTGAAAACTTTTTTTTTTTCTTGATGCAACAGAGAGAGACTGTGACAAAGGATGGCCATGATGTGTATATATCTGGAAAGTAAAACCAAGCTAAGTGGTGCAGAGAAAAGAGCACTGGGCTTGGAATCAGGAAGACTCACCTTCCTGAGTTCATATCCAGCCCCAGACACTTGTTAGCTATGTGACCCTGGACAAGACACTTAACCCTGTCTGCCTTAGTTTTCTCATCTATCAAATTAATTGGACAAGGAAATGGCAAAACACTCCAGTATCTTTGCCAAGAAAATTCCAGATGGGGTCACAGAATTGGACATGACTGAAATGACTGAATAACATCAAAACCAAGCAATCAGGAAGCTCTAGAGAGAACATGCAACTGGTAGAAAGGAGCAGGTGAAGATAACACTAACCCTGGACTACTAATTACTCTAGGGGGTTACAAAATAGGAATCTTCAATGAACAAGAAACATTTATTAAGAGGGGTGGAGCCAAGATAGCAGAGGGAAAGCAGTGACTTGCTTGAGCTCTCCCCTAAACTCCTCCAAATACCTGTAAAAAAAAGATGGCTCTAAACAAATTCTAAAGTAGCAGAACCCACAAAAAGACAGAGTGAAACAAATTTCCAGTCCAAGACAACTTGAATGGTTGATAGGAAAGGTCTATCGCACCGGGTGGGGAGAGGAGCACAGTGTGGCATTGCGCAGGCTGCAGAGACCCTAGAACAGGCCTCAGAGGACTGAATTACGGACAATTGTGGCAGTTTCCAGACTTCTCAACCCAAAAACACCAAGACAAGAAGGTGAGTGGGAAAAGTCTGTGACTGCGGTAAGAGAGAGGCTAGGTCTCAGTCGCAAGTCCCAAGTGTAGGGCCGTGGCTGCCTCCTGAGCTTCCAGCCCACAGACTGAGGTGGAATCAAGTGGCTGATCAGAGGGGGATTGCAGGGATCTCTTTGCCAGTGCTGAGGCAGGAATCTCTTGCTTTGCCAGTGCTTGGATCAGGGTCACAGTTCTGAGGGGTGGTCCTGGGGCAAGGAGGAGCTCTGGCATGGTGGAGCTTATTGTGGCCCTGGAGAGGAAACACCTCACCCCTTTTCATAGCACCTTGGAAGAAATGAAAATTTTCAGGTCCCTAGGAGTATCTCTGAAAAGAGCTGTACAAACCCCCAGAGCTTGGGATAGTATATTCTCTACATTGGAAGCAGACTTTTACCTTAACAAAGAGTTTAAAACTCAAGTAATTGGCTGGGATCATGAGCAAGCAGCACAAAAAGAGTCAGACTATATTATCTTACTTTGGTGACAAAGAAGATCAAAACATAAAGCCAGAAGAAGACAACAAAGTCAAAGCTCCTACATCCAAAACCTCCAAGAAAAATATGAATCAATCCCAGGCCTTGGAAGAGCTCAAAAGGGATTTTGAGAAGCAAGTAAGAGAAGTAGAGGAAAAACTGGGAAGAGAAATGAGAGTGATGCAAGAAAATCATGAAAAACAAGTCAACAGCTTGCTGAAGGAGACCCAAAAAAATACTGAAGAAAATAACACCTTAAAAAATAGCCTAACCCAAATGGCAAAAGAGATCCAAAAAGCCAATGAAGAGAAGAATGCCCTACAAAGCAAAATTGGCCAAATGGGAAAGGAAGTCCAAAAGATTACTGAAGAAAATACTTTCTTAAAAATTAGAATAGAGCAATTGGAAACTAGTGACTTTTTATGAGAAATCAAGATACTGTAAAACAAATCCTAAAGAACGAAAAATTAGAAAACAATGTGAAATATCTCATTGGAAAAACAACTGACCTAGAAAATAGATCCAGGAGACCGAATTTAAAACTTATTGGACTATCTGAAAGCCATGATCAAAAAAAGAGCCTAGACATCATCTTTCAAGAAATGATCAAGGAAAACTGTCCTGATATTTTAGAACCAGAGGGCAAAATAGAAATGGAAAGAATCTACCGATCTCCTCCAGAAAGAGATCTCCAAAGAAAAACTCCTAGGAATATTGTAGCCAAATTCCAGAGTTACCAGGTCAAGGAGAAAATATTACAAGCAGCCAGAAAGAAACAATTCAAATATTGTGGAAACACAATCAGGAAAACACAAGATTTAGCAGCTTCTACATTAAGGGACTGCAGGGCATGGAATATAATATTACAGAGGACAAAGGAGATAGGATTACAACCAAGAATCACCTACCCAGCAAAACTGAGTATAATCCTTCAGGACAAAAAATGGTAATTCAGTAAAATAGAGGACTTTCAAGCATTCTTGATGAAAAGACCAGAGCTGAATAGAAAATTTGACTTTCAAATATAAGACCCAAGTGGAACATGAAGAGGTAAACAGGAAAGAGAAATCATAAGAGACTAAGTAAGGTTGAACTGTTTACATTCCTGCATGGAAAGATGATATTTGTAACTCATGAGACCCTTGTCAGTATTAGGGTAATTGGCGGGAAAAAATTGTATGTATGTATAGACAGACAGATAGATAGATAGATAGATAGATAGATAGATAGATAGATAGATAGA
>NW_020954550.1:18207114-18228089 GCF_900497805.2 Vombatus ursinus
AGATAGATAGATAGATAGATAGATAGATAGATAGATAGATAGATAGATAGATAGATAGATAGATAGAGGGTACAGGGTGAGTTGAAAATGAAGGGGTCATATCTGGAGAATAAAATTAAGGGGTGAGAGAGGATTATACTAGGAGAAGGAGAAAGGGAGAGGGAGAACAAGGTAAATTATCTCACAAAAAACAGAAAAGAAAAGGCTCTTACAGTGGAGGGGAAACAGAGGAAAGTGAGAGGGAATGAGTGAATCTTACCCTCATAGGATTTGACTTGAGGAGGGAATAATATACACACTCAATTGGGTATGGAAATTTGTCTTACCCTACAGGAAAATGGGGGGGGGGGAGACAAGAGAATAGGGGGATGATAGGGAGGAGAGAAGATTGGAAAAGGGGGTAATCAGAAACAAATACTTCTGAGGAGGGACAGGGTCAAAAGAAACAATAGAATAAATGGGGGGGGCAGGATAGGATTAAGGGAAATAGAGTTAGTTTTTCACAGCATGTCTACTATGGAAGTGTTTTGCATAACTGCACATGTATAACCTATATTGAGTTGTTTGCCTTTTCAATGAAAGTGGGTAGGGAGGGAGGAAGGGAGAAAATTTGGAACCCAAAGTTTTAAAAAAAAGTTTAAAAAAAATGTTTTTACATGCTACTGGGAAATAAGAAATACAGGAAATGGGGTACAGAAATCTATCCTGCCCTACAGGAAAATAGAAGGGGAAGGGGATAAGAGAAGTGGGGGGTAGAAATAGAAGGGAAGGCAGACTAGGGGAAGGGGTATTCAGAATGCATGCCATCTTGGGGTTGGGGGAGGGGTGAGATGGGGTGAGAATTTGGAACTCAAAATCTTGTGGAAGTAAATGATGAAAATTAAAAATAAACAAATTTATTAAAAAAAAAAAGAATGTGAGCTCCTTGAAAGCAGGGACTATTTGCATCCCCAGCACTTAGCATGGTGTTTGTACATAGGAATCAATTAATAAATGCTTTTTTCATTCATTAAAAAAAAGAAACATTTATTAAGCTCTTGCAATATACACTATACTGTGCTGTGCACTCGGGGAACAAAAATATAAATGAAACAGTCCCTTCCCTGCAAGCAGTTTACATTCCTCTGGAGTAAATGGAATGGAAAAAAATTGATTGAGTGCTTATTATATGCCAAGGATATTCTGGATGCAAACAGAAATACAAATAGAATAATACAATTATACAATTGTAATGCAATACAAATAGAAAAATGAAACAGACCCTAGTCTCAAGGAGTTCACGTTCTAATGAGGGGCGACAAAACCTAACATGGTGCATTGGCAGATCAGAAAGCAACATCCAAAGGTCTGCAGGGCAAATGGTAAAGCCCAGTGTGGATCTTGGTGAACAATGGACAGGCAGATGGTGCCTGACCAATGGCTCTGGGGTGAAGAGCCTGATGGTGGAGGGACTCAGGTTTATTATCCCAGGCAGGAGGTGTTAGCATTAAACTGAGAAGAGAGGTCCAATACCTGGTGTGAACTGTACATGGTGGGGATATGGTCGGGGAGAGGAAGGGCTTCCTGATTAGGACAATACAGAGATTTTTCCCAGTTTAAGCTGGGGGAATATAAAGCAGTGAGGTGGAGCACTGGGTGGAATGCAGAATTAGTTGGACCTTAATTTAAATCCAGCCTCAGAAACTTACTAGTTGTATGACCCTGGGCAAGTCACAACCTCTGTTTGCCTCATTTTCTTCATCTGTGTTATGAGGATAAAATGAGATATTTGTAAAGTGCTTTGTAAAGTTTAAAACACTGTATAAATGCTGGCTGTTATTATTATTGTTACTATCATAAAGGGAGAGAAATTAAGTTCCCCCCACAGAATCTGAGTCCTTTATGCCTTAAATAGCTATGACACAAAACTTACACAAGGCGGAGTAGAGGAAGCATTGTTTTATGAAAGGAAAACTGGCTCTGGGGTTAGCAGGCCTTGGTTTCAAATGTTAGCCCTGGAGTTAAATTAGACTACAGGTACCTTACAGCTGTAAATGCTATAAATTTTGTCTTTGTATCCCCAAAATCTAGCACCATGCCTGGCATATAATAGATACATAATAATGTTTGTAGATTGATCAATACATATAGGATGTATAAAAAATGGTGCTACTAGGATTCCAAGGAGGCTGAGATCCCTGCCAGATGAGAGGATTAGCATAGGTTTAATGGAGGAGGTGGCATGTGAATGGGGTCTTGAAGAATGGTTGGAATTTCTACTGGTAGAAGGGAGAAAATTTGTAACCCAAGGTTTTAAAAACACTTGTTAAAAATTAAAAAAAAATATATTAAAAAGAAAGAATTTCTACTGGTAGAGATGGGGATGGTGGTGCCAGAGTGGGGCCTAGCAAGACAGATATTTCAGGTGCAAAGAAGGGTGTGAACAAAGACTCGGCAACAGGAAAATCCAAGTCAAATTTGAGACGCTGGAGAGTGGTTTAATTTGACTGGGGAGCAAGGTGCTCAAAGGGAAAGAGCACAGATAAAACTGGGAAGGTTGGTTGAGGCTAGATGAGGAAAGATCGGAAAGCCAGGCTAATGAGTTTCAAGATTGATTGTGTGACTACAGGCCAGACTGAGTGTGTGTTCATCTAATGCGATTATCAAAATGGTCAGCTTCAGTTATCCCAGTTGGTAGTTATATAGACCCAGACCAGATTTCCAAGTACTTGTGATGGTGTCTCCTACCTTAGGTTATAAGTCTTAATGAGATTTCAGTGAAACATGAAGTTCCTGGGGCAAAAATACTAAATAAATGAAAATTATTGACACAGTGTGGTTGCCACAGTACCCATCTGCTTAGTAAAACACATCAAGCATCTGCAGGCAGGGCTGATTTCATGAGAATATAAAAAAGGTTTGGGCAGTCTGGAGGGGAGGGGACACTGAAGTTCTTTTTTCCTTTTCTTCTCTGCTTTGCTGATCTCTATGTATTATTGTTAGCTTTCTGCAAACACTCAATATCTTTTTTTTAAAGTAGTTATAGGGTAAAAGAGTGGGCAAGGAAATGAAAAATTTTCTCTTGCCCAGCTGAATGGGAGAAGTGTTTTTTTTTTTTTTAAATCATAATATTCTTTAACTAAAAGAACTACAATTTAATTCTTGTCCACTTAATTCAACTCAGTGAAACCTTATTAAGTATCTACTTATAGAAAGCACAGTGCTAGGTATCTGGGGAAAACAGGATGTTTAGGTAAGACCCAGGACCTACCCTCACAGGAGCTTGCCATCTAATAGGGGCTAAGGCTGGCGTAGAGGAAAGAACACTAGATTTTTAGCAGAGAACTTAGGCTTGAATTCTGGTTCTGCCTCTTATTTTACAAGTCCTTTTAGATTACTGGGCCTCAGTATCTTCATCTATAAAATAGTAATAGTAATAATTAACATTTATATGTTGTTGTTCAGTCATGTCTCACTCTTTCTGACCCATTTTGGGGTTTTCTTGGCGAAGATACTGGAATGGTTTTCTATTTCCTGCTCCAGCTTATTTTACAGATGAGGAAACTGGGGCAAACAGAGGTAAGTGACTTGCCCAGGGTCACACAGCTAGTGTCTGAGGCCAGATTTGAATTTATGAAGATGAGTCTTCTGATTCCATATCCAGTGTCCTATCCACTATGCCCTGTAATATAGTAAAAAAGTTAACATTTAAATACTTACTATGTGTCAAGCATGGGGCAGTTTCTCTGAGTTTAAATCCTGTATTTACTTACTAGTTGTATACACTGGGAAAGTCAGTTCACCTCTGTTTGGCTCAGTTTACTTGTCTGTAAAACTAATAGTACATACCTAACTCCCAGAATTGTTGTGAGGATAAAATGAGACAATATTTGTTAAGTGCTTTGCAAACTTATAAACTTATGAATGCTAGCTATTATTATATTGCATAAACATATAAGTACCATTTGAATACAATGCTCACTTAAAGGCAGCATTATTTTTAAGAGTATTTTTGGCAAGCGTGTTAAAGAGTCAATACAATTTCCATATGTCCTTAAAAGAAAATGTTTGCTTCTTGAGGTTGGGGACTGTATTTTTGTATCCCCAGTGTTTAACATAATGCCTCGCACATAGTAGGTGCTTAATAAATATTTATTGAATTGAAAAGTAGAAAAATTACTGTAGTTTGGACTGCTTGAAAATTATGGAAAATGTCTGACTTTCCCCACTTCTTGGAGAAATCAAATGAAGCCAGAGAAATGTAGACTGCTACATCAGTGTCCTACGATATAAAACTTCAAACACTTGGCTTCGATTCTATCCTTAATTTAGTGTTCCAGTCTATTTTATTCATAGATAAAGGAGCTGAATGTTTTATTCTATGCAAGATTTCCAGAAAATAACCCCTAGGTCATTTCAAGGTCAGTTCTGTCGGCCAACAGCATTGGTGTGGAAAAGCTCTGTTGATACAGGTGTTTAAGGCAATTCTGTCCAATGTGAAAGTTTACACTTCTTATCTATGAATGTCCTTTTAAGAATAAGTGTTTCTATCCAAGGTGCATGCTGAAGTCAGATAGGTGCCTTTGGTATTTGATCCTTGACACAGTGAAGGAGAATAATTCATTAGAAAGACATCCACTGTCTCCTGGTATACCTTGAGTTCTCTTTGGCCAAGGACAGAAGGAATGCTAGATCAGTATTGCCACTTTCACCACATATGATATGTTACCACTAACCTTACTATATCCACATTAGGTATGCTTTTAGGTATGTACACTTAGGTTAGCTTTCCATCTATCTGGGAACAAAGTGGGACTGTAGTCATCTACAGATGGCACACAGGAGCCATGCATCTATGGAGAGAAGGGAAGTGAGCCTCTGAAGCAAGTCGCATGGCCCAGATTCATTCTGTGACCCTAATTCAGGCAATGACCAGTTCCCAAAGCATCAGCAATGTGCTGTGCTGGGAAGAGTCAGTGTGGAGCAGTGAAAAGTTGTGGAGTCAGAAAACCTGGGCTTGAATCCTAATTCCACCATGAACTCCTGTGTGGTGCTAGGCAATTCAATGAACATTTATTACCTGCAGATGATGTTTTAAGCTATTGAAAGACAAAAATAAATACTCCCTCAGAACTAAATAGTCTCTCAGAGGGCTTGCATTTGACTGAGGAAAGGCATGTACACAAATGAATGCAAAAGAAAAATACAAAGTAATTCGGGAGGAGAGGAATTTAAAGCATTAATAAATAATTTTCCCTCTTTGGGCCTCCATTTTCTCATCTATAAAAAAAGGTCATTGGACAAAATGACTTCTAAGATAACTTCTAAATTCTATGACTTTTAAAAACATATATAGTCAAATGAAACGAATTTCCTCATTGGCTACACGTATATATAACATATAGTTATAGGTATGTGTATGTGTATGTCCATATATATGTATATGTGTGTATATTTTATTGCAAGAGACCTCTCATGGACTGGGAGTAATATGTAAAGGTTGTAATGTAAACATATATGTAGATATACATATACATATATTCATGTCCTCTGGAATTATGAATAGTCATTGTTTTAATCATAATTGTTACTACTTTCAAAGTTGTCTTTACAGTAGTATCCTATAAATTATTCTCCTGGTACTGCTTATTTCATTCTTCATCAGTTTATAAAAGCCTTGAAAACTGCTCAGTTTTATAAAATTGGTGTTGTAGTATAAATTACTCTTCTAGTTCTGTTCACTCTATTCTATATCAATTCACACAAGTCTCTCTGTCCTTTCGAAACCATCTGTTTATTCACTCCTTATAGCACAATAGTACTTCATCACATTTAAATACTACAACTTACTTTGTCATTTTTTAACTGATAGGCAACCTTTTAGTTAGAAATGAGCAGAACTGGTTTCTCCGCCTGACTTGAAAACAGTCTCCAGGGGCAGCTAGATGGTGCAGTGGATGGAGCACCAGCCCTGAAGTCAGGAGGACCTGAGTTCAAAACCGGCCTCTGACCAAACACTTAACACTTACTAGCTGTGTGACCCTGGGCAAGTCACTTAACCCCAATTGCCTAAAAAAGAAAGAAAAGAAAAAAAAGAAAGAAAAGAAACTGGTCTCTAACAGCAGAAATAGCAGAAATGGTTATAGTAATAATCCTAATGTTAATAAAAGGTCTACTGTGGTGCCAGAGTCCTTTAATTCTCAAATGTCACATTTCAATGCAATTATCACAAATCTAACATTTTTATTTCTAAAAATCCTTCTTCTAATTCTTCTTCTATTTCTATAAATCCTTCCATCCTTCTTCTAAGACATCCAGAGAACTTTAGAGTTATTAGACCCTTAATCTTTATGATGTAAGGATAATCATCTCCATGTGAATGGAAAAAAAAAGTGATGCTCAGAGAGGTTGTGTCTTATTTTATTGCCATGGAGCTGTTGTTCATTCTTCATTTTGAAATAGGACCAATAACATCACGGGGGATGTCTTCACTTGCTTGCAAACTGGATTTAAGTGATTCAGAGTTGCACAAAGGCATCAGCCTCACTCACTTTTCCAGAGTCATTGAAGTCCAGTGGCAAGACAAAAGTCAAGATGACTGGAGATGGTCCAAGATGCAGTGAATGACCCTGGCATCTTCCATGTCTGACCAAGCTCTAAGCGCTCCACAGAGCCTGCTTCAGCCGCCTTCATGGCCATTGGAACAAACTGTTCTCATCCACCCACTCCACCAGGGGAAGTCTTCACATGTTTTAGGTAGACAGCCCCCTATATCACCAATGGGTTTGTGGCCTGTGAATTACCCTCAACCTAGTTGAGCCCATCCGTTGAGATGGTTTACTAGGGTGTGGCTGCTGCCCATGCTGCAGCTTCGTGGAGCCACAGGTGAGAGTGGAGTGACAGATGGACACTAAACATGGATGAGCAGTGCTGAAAAGGGCTTGGCAAGCCCACACACACACACCGGAGGTGCTAGTCCTCCTTGAATACCCATACACTCCAAGACACTCTATGCACAAGTAATTATAAACTTCATATCAAAGCAATCAGCAGGGAGGGGAAAGCCAGGATCCTAGGCTTTAGTTCTACTAACATAAAAAAGATGGAAAAACAAACAAATAACCTTGTAGGTAGTGAGTTAAAACAGGAGACCAAAATGCTTTCTTCAATATACTTTCTGAGTCCTCTTGTCTCCTTTTTTAGCCCATCTTTGCTGGCTTTCAATAAGTTCAAGAAGGCCATGGGAACCTTGGT
Organism: Vombatus ursinus; assembly: GCF_900497805.2. NCBI lineage: Eukaryota > Metazoa > Chordata > Mammalia > Diprotodontia > Vombatidae > Vombatus > Vombatus ursinus. Next base: position 18,214,348 of record NW_020954550.1, read on the forward strand.
TACATCCTTGGAGCTCACAAGTGCTAAGCTTCTTCTTACCAAGTCCCCCATTGTCCAAAGGCTTGAAGTTAGTCAGTCAATAAGCATTTATTAAGTGCCTACTATGTTCCAGGCACTGTACTGAGTGCAGAAGATAAAAACAAAATAAAACAAAACAAAAGGAAGTCCTTATTCTGTAGGAATTCAATCTAATGGAAAGGAAATCAGTCTAATGGGAGAGACAACATGCAAACAACAATGTACAAATAAGCTAAATACAAGATAACCTGGAACTAATCAACAGAGAGGGAAGGCACCAGTATTAAAGAGATCAAGAAAAATGTTTAGCTAAGACTTCCAAAGACTCTTCGGATGAATGGATTTAGTCCGGCCATAGTATTTCTTCAGCTTGACGAACACACTGTTTGATACCTGACATTGCTGGAAAATCCTGATCCACTGTAAATAAAATGAAGGGAAGTGACTTACACACTTGCCACAGAGACAGACTCAACCAGATGCTGGACGTCAGGGCTACAAATAAAATGACATTCATTTGATAGAGATACTTACAGTATGATATGAGAAATATTTAACCTCCCAATGAGTTTGGTGATATGAGAAACCCTGTAAGCTCAGATCCTTCCTTGTCTCTCCATCAGCTCCCTCCAATGTGGAACACAATTAAAGCCCTGTATGCAGAACAGTGAAGTGGATCGTTGGATTACAGCTGAAAGAGGCCTTGGAGACCATCAGATCCAAAGCCCTTATTTTACAGATGAGGAAACTAAGGCACAGAAAGGTTAAATGACTTGCCTAGGGTCTCACAGTTAGTATCTGAAGTGGGTTTTGAACCCATGTCTTGACTCCCAAGCCTAGTGTCCTCTGTACTTCCCCATGTTCCTTCTCATGTGGGTCTGCTGCTTTAGAGTAGCAGTGGGGTTAAGAAAGTGCAGAGAGGATGACATGCCCTATGTCAAAAACAAGGGAGAAGGCATGCTAAGAAGCTCAGGCAATCTATTGTCTTTGAGTTTTCTTTTGTCTCTTGGCAATCTCACCAGTGGAACAGACTGCTCCAACGGGTGCAGCAGCGGCTGCAGCAACTTGATCTGGGTGAAGGTTCGCTGTGCTCATGGTGGTCACCCCCCAAAGAAACAAGGCTACTCATGTTGGGGGGTCTTTGCACCCACCTCCAGCCTTTGGTATTAGGTTTCCCTATTGCTGTTGAGGGGGCACTTGCATCTTTCCAGTCACCCAGATTCACCAACTAGAAGCAGCCCTCAAAGCCTCCTCATCCCTCACTGTCGACTGCCAAACTTCGTTGGAGCACCTCTAAGAGAGCTTTCACTTCTGTCTTTTCCTCTCTAGTCATACCACAGTACCTTAGTTGTGGGCTCTTCCCACCTTCACATCGACTATGATCATGGCCTCCTAATTGGTCTCTGCTGCCAGTCTCTTCCTGCATTAGCTTATTCTCTCCCCCCACCCCCACAACTGCCAAAGGGACATTCCTAAGGTATGGGTTTGATTTAATTTCTCTGCCCAAGAAGCTCCATTATCTCCTTATCATCCCTAGAATAAAATACAAACTACACTGTCCTTTAAAGCCTTTCCTCGTCTGACTCAGTCTATCTTTCTAGGTTTTTTGTATTATTGTTCTTCACACTGTAAATTCCACTCGACCAGTCCTACATAGCACTTCATCTAGAGGCGATGTGACTTCGTGCAGGCTGTTCTCCTACATCTGGAATCCACTCCCTCTTCACCTCCACCTCTTAGAATCCTCAGCTTACTTCCAGGTGAAGCTCTAGGACGGCCTCCTACGTGGAGTCTATTCTGAAATCCTGAGCTGCTACTGTTGTTGAAGGAGCAGCAATATTTTTCCAGTCACCCAGATTCCCAAACAAGATGTCACCCTCAAATGTTTATTCTCCCCCAATCCCTAGAACCCAACCAATTGCCAAGTCTTACTGATGCAACCTCCAACTACAAGCTTTCTCATGTTTGTCCCTTTGCATCCTTTTACTAACACTACAACCACTATAGATCAGGCCTTCATCACCAGACTGGGCAGGCAGCAAGGTGTTGTAATGGACAGAGTATGGGACTTGGAATCAGGAAAACCTGAGTTTGAATCCTGCCTCAGACATTCATTAGTTATGTGACCCTAGACAAATCCCTTAACTTTTCTCAGACTCATTTTCCTTATTTGTAAAATGGGAATAATAATAGTACCTATTCTCAGGGTTCTTGTGAGCACCAAATGACATAACCTGTAAAGTATTTAACAAGTCTTAAAGAGCTATAAGAATGTTAGTTATTATTAGTGTCCTTCTCCTTAATAAAACCCCTACTTTTAAATTCATTTCAAATGTTTTATGTTTGCTTATTTGTGCACATACCATGTCTCCTTCCCCCATCCCCACACCAATAGAATATAAACTCCTCGAGGGCATATATTTTCACTTTTAATTTTGTATCCTAGATTTTGTATTATGCTTAGTGAAGTGCCTTGCACATAGTAGTCTCTTAATATATATTTAATGGGGCAGCTAGGCAGTGCAGTGGATAGAGCATCAGCCCTGGAGTCAGGAGGACCTGAGTTCAAATTCGGCCTGACACATAACACTCACTAGGTGTGTGACCCTGGGCAAGTCACTTAACCCCAATTGCCTGGCCAAAAAAAAAAAATATACATGTTTAATAAATAAATGAATGAAGCTCTTAAGCTTTGCATGTACTTCCTTTTTTGTTTTTTGTTTTTTTTCCCCCTTGGGAATTAATGGAAACTACTTCTAACAAAGCAGTGATAATACAGTGAAGATTTCCCAGAAATTTATCCCAGAAGGCTCTAGCTGCATGAAGGGATGGCTAACTCAGGGCATATAAAGCTCCTGTCTAGTCCCTACCTGGCATCTGCATGACGGTTATTGTGTTTACATGTTTTCATGTTTATATAATTTCCAAACCTATATATTAGCTTTGAAAACAATTATAATTATAATGGCAATTTACTCTCTGACTGGGGACAAATATATGCTTTATATTAATGAGATAAACTCAGAACTTGTTCATTGCTATATGGTTCACACAGTTATGATACACTCCTTGTGAGGCACAGTTACCCAGGAAACAAAACAAGGCGTTAAAAGGTGAAAATGTCAAGGTACACAATGAGGAATTTTCCAATGCAGTTTTGCCCAAAATCAGGGAACATAAGAAGAGTTAAGAAAAGCTCAGGGTACTTTTTCCATGAATCTTTATCATTGAACATGAAAATGATAATTCATTGATTCTGGTAAATTTTGACAGTGATTTAATTGGAATAAATGGCAAAGAAAGAATGGGTAGCACAGTATAGTGGAAATAAGAAAAACATATATAATACACTTTACAATTTTTAAATGCATCTTCCACCACGATGTTGTGAGGAAGTCAATGCATTTTCCCTATTTTACAGCTGAGGAAAGTGAGGTTCAGAGAAGCCAATGACTTCCTGTAGTCATTTGGCCAGTTGGTAGCAGGCCTGCCTTCTACATGGTACCCTAATACACCTCTCAGCTGCTAGTGTCCCTCTAAAATTACTTTATATTTACTTCATATATATTTTTCATTCTTTCTGTACCTGATAGACACCCTCCTTGAGAGTGGGGACTGTTTTACTTTCACCTTTCTCTCACAGGGCCTAGTATATAGTAAAGATGAATAAATCCTTGTTGTTGATTGATTAATTGACCCAAGACTTCTCACCTCTCATGCTGAACCACACCATGCTCCTTTATGAATGAAGAGATCATTTTGAGATCCTCGTGTGATAGATGACTTGTGTTTTTTGAAGAACTCTAGATTATTGGTTGTATCTCCAGCAAAAAGATTTATCTGAATTATAATCTAGAGATAAAGGTATTCCTGATCCTCAAGAGTAATGATCACATTCAACTCACTTTGGCCAAAGTTACATGACACAAAACCTCTGACATCCCATGGATCTATGATTTCATCCATTTTGGTGCTCCATCTATTGATGAAGATGGCAACCCATCTATGCCTGCCCATCCTATTTGATTCTTGTCCAGTTCCTCCTCAAAATTTACCTTAGAGTCTCTACCCAATGTGATAGGAACTGGCCCAATATTCTCTTGGCATTGTGTGGATACCAGTAGAGCACCCCTCACCTCTGCCATATGAGTAGCCCATCTTCTATGTTACTTGAAAATGTCTTTGTGAATATTCTTTTCTTTAGTGTGATTCCATGTTTGTAGGACTACTCAGCTACAATAGTAAATGAATGTTTCAATTAAAAGATAAGATTTGGCTTCAGAATGAAGCTTGAGATTATTAAAAGGAACTAACTCATGTCAAAAATATGGGTTGAAAAATGAAAGCATTAGAGCAGCTAGGTGGTGCAGTGGATAAAGCTCTGGTCCTGGAATCAGGAGGACCTGAGTTCAAATGTGGTCTCAGACACTTAACATGTACTAGCTGTGTGAACCTGGGCAAGTCACTTAACCCCAATTGCCTCACCAAAAAAAAAAAAAATGAAAGCATCAGTAGACAATTCTTTTTTGCTTTCTATTTTTGGTCTACATGGTGTCTCATCTTAGGTAGGCAGACTTGTGTTTTAAACTAGTTAGGTGAACCAACTAAATAGATTGGCTATTTTAGTGAAGGAATGATAAGCATTTATTAAGTACTTATTGTGTCACAAACATTACGCTAAGGGCTGGGGACACAAGTACGAAAAACAAAACAGTTCCTGCCTTCAAGGAGCTAATATTCCAGTGAATGAAAAACATATATATATATATATATATATATATATATATATATATATGTGGGAGTGGTAGTCAGAAAAGAGTGTTTTTGTCTGGTGAGTCATAGGGATGTTGAGAAGAACCATAGGGGAGTCCTTAGACATGCTACTTCCAGAAGAAATGGTGGTATTAATTTGATTACTCTTTCCAGAGAAAGAAGTAGAAGAGAGATAACACAATAGAGCAGATGGTTGGTTTATTGGTATGGGAAGCATGGTCTCAGATCTGGGATTGGGTAGATAGAGTACAATGTATAAGTTGATATAATGTAGACATAACTTTAATCTTTCTCTTCCCCGTGGTCTTTATCTGTCAAATGGCCATAATATGATGTTAGAAGGGATGTTATAAGAAATGGCTCATAGAACTCATCAAAAACACACCCTGTCCTTGTCAAATACTCTATAAAAAGATAATGAAGTGGGGTACTAACTCTGAGGACCATGTTAACCCTAAAATAAACATTTCTAATGCACTAATTAATGGTGGGGGAATTGGAAAATTACATTATATTCAAGATAGGTCTGAAATCTGATGCCTTCTCCACATAGCTGGAGAGAACAGAGAACCTGCTGGTCATTTCCATGAAAAAAAAGAAAGCCCTGAAATATTTTGCATCTTCTGAGTTGCTAGTGCTCCTGTTTCCCAAGGGAAGAAAATAAAAACCCTAACAGCTTTGAAAATGAAATTCCATCTTTTTTTCATACAGGTAGCTGGGAGCATGACATTTAGTTTCCAAAAAGCACCTTCGTAGTTGAAGGTTTTGGTTGATAAAACGAGTTCTTGTTTTATGAAAATTAGCGTCTGAGGATTTCACTGCATTGACATCCTTTTATTCATGAGTAGCAAGTGCCAAGCCTGATTTTTAAAGTACAATGACAAATATGCTAATATCCATTTTTGTTCTATCCACAAGTAATTGAACATCTTATGGCTGTGAACTACTTTGCCATTACAATGTGAATATTGAGTGGAAATATTTTTTTTGTTCTCTTTTTCTTAAGCCAGACAGCATGGACTTAAGCTATTAGAAACACATTTGCAGCTGATTTCACTCCATTACTGTCAGCCAAACTGCAGGGTAGTCTTTGCCAATACTCAACAGAAATGCATCCATAAAAGAAGAGATCAATTCTTAAGGTCCTTTGCTAGGAATTGTCAAAGCAGCCCTATCACTGCTTAAAGGTGGTAAGCCTCAGCACAAACAATAGGTAATGATTTCCGCTTGATTAACTTAGGTCGTTCTGTAGCAAAGGAATGAAATCTAATTTTATTCATCCTTGATTTGATAAAATCTAGATATATACCTGAAAACTAGGAAGAACATTGCTTGGATGCCATAAAGATATTAACAAATCAGCCACTGAATAAAAACTAACTGCCTAATTAGAATTATTTACAAATTGAATAAACCAATATTGAGTTTTTCCTGAAGTAATTTAAGGGCCAGGCTGAAGCCACACCAGTTTCTTATGAAGGTTATAATTCACAGCATTACATCCTCCATCTCTTAACCTTTCAGATTGGCCTTTGAAAAGTGACTCTCAAAAATCAGCACCAATTAAATCATCAAACTCAGTGTTTAAATACCAGGGAGTAGAAAATCATGCTGATTGTATTTTATGAGAGCCAAAAGACAGTGGCACAAGTTTAAAGAGATCTGGAAAGGTTTTTTTTTTTTTTCCCCCTTTTATGATATGAGCAGAGATGAGCTGTTGATTTCACATTTCTTAGCAGGTGGGAGGTTTTAATAACAGAGTGATAAAGAATTGTACTTAGATAAGCTGAGTCAGAAGGTGCCTGTTGTTTTAAAATAGATATTTACATCCTGAAGAGTAATGGCTAAAAATATGTTTCTCTCCCATCAATCACACTGTTCAGGTTTCTTACCATCATCCCAGCTACCTAAGGACTCAATTAGTCTGATCATTGTGCGGGAATTTGTCATCAGGAGTGTTCACTGCAATTGAAAAGCGATTGAAAATATTTGAAAAGGAAATCTATTTTTAAACTACAGAAAAAGGAAACCAATGCTTTGGAGTTTGGCTCATCCATCCACGTGCATACTTTCTTTGAGAGATTTTTTAAACTTCTGGATAAAGAAAAAAAATTACAATATCATTGGCAAGAGAGTTTTTCTGTTTTGCAGTCAGAAGGAATAAAGGCAACTTTTGGAAATATTGATCCCAGGTGACTTTCTTATGTGATTGGGTCAATTGATTATAATGTATCAAGTGGCACTTGTCTCAATTATAGAAATAGATGAATTCCATTCCCTTTTCTGTAATTTATATATCACTTTTTTAAATAAATGAAATTTTAAATAGATGTAGCTTTTTTACATAAATGGTTCCCTACAGGGGCTCTTAACCTGTGATCCATGAAGTATTTTTAAAATTTTTTTTAAATTTTTATATAAAGTGTATTTAAACATAATTGATTATATTTTATTTTATATATTTAAAAACATAATTCTAAGAAGAATTTTGCCTAAAATCAAAGTCTACAATGTGAGCTGTAATACTGGCCCTCTGTCTTGTCTGTCTGAAGTGTGATTTTACTTGAATAAAAAGTTTGGACAAATTAAAAAAAAAAGTGAAGGTCTGCCCATGTCACTATCTCTAGCATCCCTGCCCCTCCCCCACCCAATTCAATAAACTCCAGTGGTTCCTTGTTGCCTCCAGGGTCAATATTAACTCCTCTGTTTTGTCATTTAAAACCTTTCACGACCTTCCTACCTTTCCAATCTTTTTACACTTTACTCCCCTCGACATACTTTATAAATGTGTATCCCTGTTTCCTTCTACTAAACATTTCTTCTCCTGTAACACTCTTTTTCACCTCTTCCTCCTGGTTTCCCTGTCCTCCTCTAAGACTTGGCTCAAATTCCTCCTTCTGCAAGAGACCTTTCCCACTCCTTCCTCCTCCCCACTGCTCCTGCCCTTCCTCTGAAATGACCTTCCATTTATACTATGTTATGTTCCGTATCTCCAATTTGTGCATGTTACCCTTCCCATTAGCATGTGAGGTCCTTAGGAGTAAGGACCATATTTTCATTTTTCTTTGTATACCTAGTCCTTACCACAGTGGCTGGCACATAAGAAGCACTTAATAAATGCCTGTTGACTGTGAACCATTGACTGACTCTACTGGAGAGGGTGATTAGGGATGTAGTCTCTTTGGGGAGAAAGCTAAGTCTGTTTCCATACTCTGGAAAGAGAGGTCTTTTATGAGGCAAATTATTAACAACAGAACAAGGGTTTTAGAAGGTGAAGTGGAAATGCAAGACAGGGCAGCACAGACCCTCAGGAGGACTATGACTGAGGTAAAGGGGTCTTCTGTTACCCTATTGCCAAAGGTGTTGATGGGGTTGGAATCTGGGCCCCAGAAAGGAAAAACCTTGGACTTTCCCGCATGGCCAAATCTCTGGCGTTCCCCTGAGGCTATGGTCCCATCAACTGGTCTTTTATTGCGACTACACCCAATCTCCCCTCCATTGTCTTGCCTCCCTATGGCCCCAGACCATTTCCCACCCTTGGTAATTCTATTACTTCATGGACTACTTGGCCACTCTCCCACAGTCTTTCTGTATATAAGGTCTATCTTGTCTCCATTAAGATGCTCAGATTCTTAAAATCTAGCCACTGCTCAGATTCTTATAATCTAGCCACTGCTTACCCATGTTCAGACTCCTTAAGAGTCCGACCAATATGATGGATGTTCTAATAAACCTTATCTTTGGCTGAAAGAAGGCTTGGGTCGAATTCTTTCGGGCAGGACCCGTGTGTTGTGATTTTGGGGTTCCAGCACCCCTGAACCCCTAAACCGCATCAGTGTGGCAGCCACAACTGCTATCTTAAGATTCATCCTTGTTTCCTATAATGTCAAAATGAATGGAAAGAGTTCTAACTGTGGAGTAAGAATAACTGTGAACAGATGTTGCCTCTGAAACTGGCCACCTGAGTGATCCTGGGTAATTAACAACTTACCATTATTAATTATTTTAAATTATCAATATTATTAATAAATAACAAATCAATTAATTGTTTAATAATTAAGTATTAATTAACCTCCAGTCTGGTTACATTAGGAAGGGAGTTGAACTAGATGAAGTCCTCTAAAGTCCTTTCCACCTCTAGATTTCCCTCCTGGCTAGGTTGGTGAAAACCCAGACTTCAATCTGGAGCCTCAGCCTGAAACATCCCTCTTCTATTCTATTCCCATTCTTCATAGGTAAATTTTTCCTTGGGCCTCCCTTTTGGGAAGGGTCCCAGGCTGGCAAAACTTCATTCTCCTTCTGGCTGTGCTTATAGCTTTCTGAACTTCCACATCGTTGCCCCTAAACTGAATACCTTCACCTTCTTCCCCCAAGCTTGCTGCTCCTTTTTGGGTATTGTTTTCTCTCATTCAATGGTAAACTCCTTGAGGGCAGGGAACTGTCTTTTTGCATGCATTTGTATCTCCAGCACTTAGCCCAGTGCCTGGTACATAGTAAGTGCTTAATAAATGCTTGCTGCCTTACTTCTATGTTTATGATTCTGCTATCTCTTTGTATTGTGGCAAAGGCACCTTTCCTGGAAATCTGAAAGCAGGCCAGCCAGCAGAGCAATATGCTCTCATCTCTAAGACTGACCCACGACAGCTGGGGCTTAAAATGAAGTAGAAGCAGCACTAAGAGCTTTCCTGTATATTACCTAAATCTGGAAATGTGCCTGAAAATTTCTCAGGACAAGAATCATGTCTATTGTCACCTAGAAATAGACTTTTTGAAGGATATTTATTTGCCTTCTAGAATGAGACTGGTGACAGTTAATGAAAACATTCTGCTCCTATTTGGTCTAGTGAGTGAGTTAGTCAGTCCATAACCATTTATCAAGTACCTACTGTGTGCTATGTAATCTCCGGGGATACAAAGAAAGGCGAAAAATAATCCTGCTCTCAAGGTGCTCATGGTCTAATGGGGGAGAAAAACATGCAAATGGATATGCACAAGTAAGTTACACACAGGTAAATTAGAGATGATCAACAGAAGGAAGACAGTAAGAGGGACGGGAAAGGCTTCTTGTACAAGGTGGGATTTAATCTGGGAATGAAGAGAGGAATGAACTAGAAAGTTCAACTCATTCCCTTCTAGCATTTACTTCCCTTCTTTCTGAAACTTTGATGAGGTCAAGACTTTCCTCTCCTAAGATGTATACTGACTGTTCTCCTACCTGGAGGCAGGGAAATGAATGACAGCAATTCAGAGAAGGGCCTTGACCTTTCCCAAATGTCCCTACCATAGGGCTGTGCCTATTGCATAATCTAACATGGTAGAGTACCTTGAATGCCTCTTCCTTAATTAAACTTTTCCTGATTCTTCATACTGTTCATGCCTTCTCTTTTCACAAATCATCTTGTACTTTCTTATGTATACCTGTACCTGTTATATCTCCCCAGTAGAATGGAAGCTCACTGAATGCCTGTTTCTTAGGTGTCTTTGGATTTCCAGTACATAGCATAGTACTTTGCACATAGTAAGCTTTTTTCTAAATATATTTTAAAATGAATTTTATATGTTCATTACTCAATTAACTGCTTAGGGAATGCAAACAAAAAGCATAAGACATGACATCTGTCTTCACATGACTTACATTCTTTTGATGGGGGAGGGAAATGTATATAGACATAAAAGAATAGGAAGGTTTCAAGGCAGCTAAGTGGCACGGTAAATAGAGCACTGGCCTTGGAGTCAGGAGGATCTGAGTTCAAATCTGGCCTCAGACACATAATACTTACTAGCTGTGTGACTCAGGGCAAGTCACTTAACCCCAATTGCCTCACCAAAAAAAAAAAATAAATATATATATGTATATGTATATATATACATATATACACACACACATATATGTATATATATACACACATACACACACACACACACACACACATATATATATATATACACACATGCTGGTTTAGTCAAAAGTATTGTGGTAGATCACAAACTCTAAGTGTTACAGGGTCTCAGACAGGAGATTAATAAACATAGGAATGCCTGGAGTTAGGAAGACTCATCTTCCTGAGTTCAAATCTGGCCTCAGACTATGTATTAGCTGTGCCATCCTGGACAAGTCACTTAACCCTGTTTGCCTCAGTTTTTTCATCTACAAAATGAGCTGGAGAAGGAAATGGCAACCACTTTAGTATCTTTGCCAAGAAAACTCCAAATGAGAGTCACGAAGAGTTAGACACTACTGAAATGACTCAATAACAGCAACCCCTATCCTAGAGCTAGACTTTAAATGCAGAGCTATGGTGTCTTTTGATAAATTATTTTATTCTGAACTTAAGAAATAAAACAAGCATTTCTATAATATATTATAATAGAAAGAAGATGATTGCACATGAAACTGTAAATCTATTATGTACAACTTGCTATTCCTTTTAAATATATAATAAAGTTACCATCACCTTAGAGATGGTTACCCTTAGACGCAAATATGTATGTGTGTTTGTGTATATATGTATATATATACATATGTGTATGTATATATGTAAAAATCATTCTATATATACTTCTAATTTTCAGTTCTTTCTCTGGATGCAAATAGGATCTTCCTTTATAGGTCCTTTGTGGTTAAATTGAGTATTTATAATAGTCAAAATGACTTAGTTTCTTAAAGGTATTCTTAAAACAATATTGCTGTTACTACATACAACGTTCTCTTGGTTCTGCTCATTTCTCTGTTTATTATTTCATGCAAGTCTATCCATGTTTTTTCTAAAATCACAGAGCTCATCATTTTTTATAGCTATAAAAAAAGGGAGGGTATTCCTGATGAAAGAAACAGTAAAAATAAAGGCATAGTGGGGAGGATTTGTAGTACAGGAAGAGACTGGCCTGACTTGGGTACAGGTTGCTTAGGTGGAAGTGAAAAAGAACATATTAAAAGACAGCCACTTCTTATGGCATAATCCACTTTTCCAACTTCTTTGAGTCTTGGGCTAGAGATTGGGTTTATGGACTAAAACTCTACTCGGGGTTTACTTGGAGAGGAGGAAAAATGTCATATGGGATGGTAGCAAATTTATCAGCAATTTTGGCCCCTGAGGAAAAATAATATAATCCCTCCCTTTCCTTCCACTTCCTCCCACTTCCCACATATATTCAAGTAGCATGAATGAAAGAGTTCTCCCATCAATAATTTAAGACAAATTCAATTAAGGAAGGAAGTTCAAAAATAAGCCTCAGGACCTTACCTTTGGACACTCTGGTCAACTTGAGGAGGCCAAAAGCTAGGAAGGGACTTATGAATAGTTGTTTTGTTGGAGGTAGGTAGAGGATAGGTATAGTCTCTCTGTGTGTTGCAAAGGCCATTTTCCTTGTGTCTAAGGATTTCTTAGTATTTTCATCTCTAAACTATAGAGCTGAGGTTTTCTGCTTGTGCCAGGCCCAACCCGTGATCTAAGCAAAGAATTGGAGAGGAGTGGGAAGGGGGATGAAGGAGAGTCTCCCTTCTTTCTGTTGCTCTCTTCCTTTATCATGCCCTGCAGGAGCAAAAGGGTTGAATCAATCAGCTTCAGATAGGAATACATTATTTGCAGGGACACTAATTTCCATTACAATGAACATATCTCAATGAGGCTTGGTCTAGGATTCAGAATATGGGGCTTGGAACAAAGTTGATTACTTATCCTTACTGTGTCTCTGTTCATTCCACTTATAATGATACTGACTTCATGTCAGTGCGGCCTAGGACTAAAGAATGACATCATCATGAAAAAAAGCAGTTAGAAATAAGAGTGAAGGAAAAGAAGAGTTGGCAGCCAATGAAATTCTTGTTGTTTTTGCCATGAACTGCTCTTAATTTGAGTCTCTCCTCTTTTGAACTTGTGTAGTTTGCAGGAATTAACAGTCATTCAAGACCCTGTAGGATTTGGTCTCAACCTATTTTTCCAGCTTTACTTCTTACTACTCCCCTATACACATGCCACAAACCAGTTAAACTGGAGTGCTCACCATTTCCCAAATAAGAATATTTCCTTTCTGCCTTGGTTTATATCAATCTCTGTCTGCAATTCCCTGGCCCCCAACCCCTCCACTCCCAGGCTGCTGTCAGTTTTTAATGTGAAAATACAATCAGTGTTTCAAAACTCAAATTTAACCTAGAAGTTTTAAGGATAGTGGAAAATCAGGAAGTGGATTCTGTTGCTAATGACCCTAATGATCTTGGACAAATCACTTCAATTCTCTGGGCCTTGGTTTCTTCATCTATAAAATCAAGGAAGGGCAGGTAAGTGGTGCAGTAGATAGAGCACCCACCCTGAAGTCAGGAAGACCTGTGTTCAAATGTGGCCTGAAACACTTATGAGCTGTATGACCCTGGGTAAGACACCTCCAATTGACTTCAAAGAAAAAGGAAAAGAAAGCAATAGAACCAGATAACCTCTAAGGAATCTTCCAACTCTAAATTCTATGACACTAACCTCTCTGTTAGAAGAGTTTTCTCTCAAATCTACCTCATGGCACTTAGCACATACTGAATTGCATTATAGCTATTTTTATTTGTGTTTTATCTATTTTGCTAGATTGCAATCTCCTTGAGGGCATGAAATATGGCCCAGTGCATAGAGTCCTGTGGAGAGCAACTTGGAAGGGTAGTAGATAGCACACTGGGCCGGGAGTCAGGAAGACCTGAGTTTAAATCTGGCCTCCAACACTTACTAACTGTGTGACCCTGGGCAAATCACTTTACTTCTGTTTGCCTCAGTTTTCTCAAATATAAAATGGGGATAATAATTGCACCTAGCTCTCGGGGTAATTATGAAGATCAAATGAGATGAAATTTATAATGTGCAGAGTAGCTGGCACATAATAGGTGCTTAATAAATGCTTTTCCCCCCTTCCTTCCATCTATCCATCTATCTATCTATCTATCTATCTATCTATCTATCTATCTATCTATC
>NW_020954550.1:18228099-18254171 GCF_900497805.2 Vombatus ursinus
ATCTATCTATCTATCTATCTATCTATCTATCTATCTATCTATCTATCTATCTATCTGTCTGTCTGTCTATCCAACTATACATCTACATGTATATGTATATCTAACTATAGATCTATATCTATATCTAACTATACATCTGTTTCTATATCTATCTACCTATGTGTGTGTGTATGTATGTTTATTTAATCTTTGGATCCCTAGTGCCTATCTGAGGATATGGTACATAATATTTCCTAAATAAATGTTTATTGAATTGAATGAATGAATAAGCAAATTAGCTCATTTCAATTTCCCTTTTGTTTGATTTTCATGGAAATCCATCTTCTAGAGAAATAGAAGTCTGAGTGTATTTTCTGATCATCGGAAGAAGGAAACAAGGGTGGTTATAAAGATGAAAAATGGCACTAGGAAGAGGCCATCCTCCAATCTTGGCTTTTGAGGAAGTAAGGGATAGCAAGAAGAGTAATGGACCAGGAATCAAGTAGACTTGATTCAAGTCTCATCTTAATGGCTGTTTGACCCTAGGCAAATCAATTAAGCTCTCTGAATCTCATCTATAAAATGAGAGGTTTGGACTTGGTGACCTTTAAGGCTTCTTCTAGCCCTAAATTGACAATGTTATTATTTATTTATTTGTTTGTTTTGAAGATTGGGGGGGGCAGAGAAGAAGAGAACAGTGTCTCAAGACCGATTTATTGAACTTTAATAATGGTAAAGTATTTGGTGCTAAATTCTGAAGGGAAAAAAGATCCAATAACAATAGTCATTTTCTAGTGACAACCTATCTGCCTGTCCATGAGACAAACAGAAAAGACAAAAGCAACCTCTTCCCCAGGGACCCATGAATGGCTTAGCACTTCTGAAGTATAAAACAACTGCTTGGAGAAGGCAAGTACTGAGTTTAGATTAACTAGAACAAACCCAAGGCTGTTAATCTGATAGTACTGAATTTAAGTTATTGCATTCAGGTGCCTAGCAGGCACTAGAGTATAACTGATTTACTCTTTGAAGACCACATTATAAAACAACATTTAAGCCATTTTTTAAAGATGAAATGTTCCTGTTGTAGAGGAGAGAAACATACAAAAAGCTGCAGCACATTACAACTTCTCGGCAGTCACACGTTTGAGAACGGCAGTAGTCCAATTAGCAGATGCTTCGAAAATAAACCTTCTCCCTCCCCATTTTCAACCCCCCTTTCCTGAGGGGCTAGAACTCTTCATGGAGGCAGCTGTTAATTTTGAAATCAAATTCTGCTGGGTGGAGAGGGGTTATTTATAGAAACTCGTGTTGGCAAATGAGCTTTGGCTGTAAAGGACAGGATAGTGGGTTGGAAGCGTGGTGCAGTAAAGCCAGTGGGAGAGGATCTGGGTTCAGATCTTGACTTTGCCACTTCCTCCTTGTGTGGTCTTCCGTGTCACTTGACCTCTCCAAGCCCTAGTTTTCTCATCTATAAGATAAAGTGATTGGACTAAATGATCTCTAAGATCCTTTCAGGCTCCAGATCTCTGATTCTATGATAACAGATACACACCGACCTTCATGCTATTTGTCTATAGTATTACTAAGTCTATAGGCCAAAGAGTTCAAAGAAAGAGGAAAAGGATCCAAATGTCTCAAAATATTTATATCAGTTCTTTTTGTAGTGATAAAGAATTGGAAATTGAGGGGGTGTCCATCAATTGGGGAACAAATTATGGCATATGAATGTGATGGAATACTATTGTGCCATAAGAAATGATGAAAGGGATGGTTTCAGAGAAACATGGGAAGGTTTGTATGAACTGATACAGAACGAAGTGAGTAGAAACAGGAGAACCATATACAGCATATAATATTATAAAAACAAACAACTTGAAAGACAAGAATAACATAATATTTAGCAGCTTCTACATTAAAGGATCAGAGGGCTTAGAAAATGATATTCAGGAGGGCAAAGGAGCTAGGATTACAACCCAGAATCACCTATCCAGCAAAAGTGAGTATAATCCATCAGGGGGAAAAATAAGCATTCAATGAAGCAGAGGACTTTCAAGCTGTTCTCTATGAAAAGACCAGAGCTGAATAGAAAATTTGACAAGTACAAGACTCAAGAGAAGCATAAAAAGATAAACAGGAAAGGGAAATTGTAAGGGACTTAACAAGGTTTTATGAGAAGATGATACTTGTAACTCATAAGAACTTTCTTATTACTAGGGCAATTAGAGTGCATATAGAAAGAGGGCACAGGTATGAGTTGAATATGAAGGGATGATAACCAAAAAATAAAATTAAGGGATGAAAGAGGAGTATACTGGGAGAAGGAGAAAGGGAGAGATAGAAAGGCATAGATTATCTCACATAAAAGAGGCAAGAAAGAGCTTTTGCAAAGGAGGGGAAGAAAGGGAAGGTAGGGAGGAGTGAGTGAACCTTACTCTCATTGCAATTGGCTCAAAGAGGGAATAACATACACACTCAATTGGTTATAGAAAACTATCTCACTCTACAGGAAAGTAGGAGTGGAAGGGGATAAGAGAAGGGGGAGAGGTGATAGGAGGGAGGGCAGATTGGGGGAGGGGGTAGTCAGAAGCAAAATACTTTTGAGGAGGAACAGGGAGAAAAGAGAAAGAGAATAGAATGAATGGGGAGGTATAGGATGGAAGGAAATACAGTTAGCAATAGTAAATGTGAAAAAGAATTTTGAAGCAAGTTTCTCTAATAAAGGCTTCATTTCTCAAACATATAGAGAACTAAGTCAAATTTGTAAAAATAAGAGCCATTCCCAAATTGATCAAAATATATAAAGTTTTCAGATGAAGCAACACAAACTATCTATAGTCATATGAAAAAATGCTCTAACTCACTATTGATTGAAGAAATTCAAGTTAAAACAATTCCGAGGTACTACCTCATACCTATTAACTTGGTTAATAGGACAGAAAAGGAAAATTACAAATGTTGGAGGGAATGTGGGAAAAATAAGATATTAATGCACTGTTAGTGGAGTTGTGAACTGATTCGACAATTCTATAAAGCAATTTGGAACTATGTCCAAAGGGCTATGAAACCATTAATACTCTTTGACCTAGCAATACCACTACTAGGTCTGTATCCCAAAAGAGATGAAAAAAAAAAAAAAAGGTAAAGGATCTATATGTACAAAAATATCTATAGCAGCTCTTTTCTGGTGGCAAAGAATTAGAAACTGATGGGATGCTCATCAATTAGGGAATTGCTGAACAAATTGTGGTACTTGATTATGATAGAGTAATATTGATGAGCAGGATGCTCCCAGAAAAACCTGAAAGACTTACATGAGCTGATACAAAGTGAAATGTACTGGGTACAAAGTAACAGCAATATTGTAAGATGATCAGCTGAGAATGGGTTTGCTATTCTTAACAATACAATGATCCAAGACAATTCTGAAGGACTGAAGATGAAAAATGCTATCCATCCCCAGAGAAAGAATTGATAATGTCTGAATACAGGTTGAAGCATATTTATTTTTACTTTCTTAATTTTTCTTGAGTTTTTTTTTGCTCTGTTTTTTTTTTCACAACATGAATAGTATGGAAATGTATTGCATGACTACACTTGTATAACCTATATCAAATTGCTTGCCTTCTCAATGGGGATGGATGGTTGGGAGGGAGGAAGGGAGAGAATTTGGAACTCAAAGTTTTCTTTTAAAGAATGTTAAAAATTATTTTTACATGTAACTGGGGAAAAATTAAATACTAAATATAAATAATAAATTCCCTCACTGGCCATGTAGTGCAACCTGCAAATTTTACAGATGAGGAAGTTAAATAATTTCACCAAGTTTATACAGGTAGCAAATAAGCATCAGAAGCAGGATTGGAACCTATGTCCTCTGTCTCAAGTGCCAATGTTCTTTCTTTCTTTTTTTTTTTAATTTTTTGAGTCAATACAGGTTAAGTGATTTGCCCAGGGTCACACAGCTAGTTAAGTGTCCGAGGCCAACCAGTGTTCTTTGTTGTATCCATTGTATTGTAGATATTTACAAAAAAAATACAAATCCATTGTATTGTAGATATTGTATTGTACAATATTGTATTGTACCCATTGTACAATACAAATCTATTATATTGTAGATATTTACAAAAAATACAAATTAATTTGGGGAGGCACTAGCACCTGGAGGGATCAGGAAGGGCCTCATGGAAGAAACTGATACTTTGGAAGAAACTGATACTTTGGAAGAAACCAATCATTTGAAGAAGCAGAACTGAGGGGACAGATTGATTTCTACACGTTTTGGGGAAATTTGGGGAAATTTCCATCTGGATATTTTATCATCACCTCAAATTCAACACATTCAAAATTGAGTTCATCATGGTTGCCTCTAAACATCTTCTATTCCATGCTTCCCTATTTCTATTAATGGTACCATGATTGAGTCACCCAAACTCAAAATTTTGATCAATTTTTCACACATCCCCAAAGTCAATCAGTTGCCAAGGTTCTACCCCCATGCTATCTTTTCACCTCTCCTCTCCTATCCATTTTCATTCCCACCATCCAATATCTGGCTCTTATTGTCTCTTACTTGGATTAATGTAACAGCCTCTTAAATGGTTTCCCTTCCAATAGTTATTCCAATCCGTCTTAAACACTGTTGTCTGAGTAATATTTCACATGAGCAGATCCAACTATATCATTTCTCTGCTCAAAACCTTTCAGTAATTCCCTATTGTCTTCCAAATAAAATTCAGACTCCTCAGTCAGGCACTGGGATACCTCTACAAGATGACTCCAATCTCTTTTTCAGGTCAGATTAGGGAACCCCAAAATATTAGAGTTGGAAGATGTCTTGGGCATCACCTAGTGTCGTAGTCTAACACACTATTTTAAAAGAGAGCAAACTAAGGCCCAAGGAAGTGAATGACTTGTCTGAGGTCACACAATAGATAAATGGTAACTCTGGGACTCAAACCCAGATCTTCTGACTTTAAAACCAGCACCCTTCACATTGCACAATGCTCCCTCCCTGCAACCACTCAAATACTTCTTGCCCTTCCACAGTCTCTTATCTTTGTTTATGTCATTCTCATCTTCCCTGTCTCCACAATGGTTGACTATTGGAATCCCACCTTTTCTCTGAGGCACAATTCAAGTGCACTAGGAAGCTCTCCCTGATCCCCCAGATGGAAGTTCTCTCTCGCTCCCATAAACTTCCTAAGCATCTTTCTACCTTCTTATTTGTGACTCATGGGGTGCTGGAGCCAGTTTGTACCTGCTCAAGAGAGCTACTGTTAAATGTTCAGTGTGAGCGTCCACACTTCAACAATCATCAAAGGCTACAAATCAAGTCTCAATTTATTAATTTGTTGGTTTGTAGACTTTAAAAAGTGACGGAGAAAATGTTAATAGAGTGGATTAAACTTAAAAGTGCTTCCTGCCTAAATATATACACATACACACATATCTATATATATTGGAGAGCCTATTGTTACACACCAGCACAGTGCATTTATGGCACAATGCTTCTATTTTAGTTATTTCTGGAAATATCTTGCCTACCAGATTGTAAACTCCTTTAGCACAGGGATTGTGTCTTTTTCATCCTTTCTTTTACCAGTTGTGTCTTGCACATAGTAGGCATTCAATAAATATTTGTTGAATTAAAATGCATGAGAATGGATAAGAAGGTAGCTAACAATCATTATTTCTGTACCAGAGTAGAATATTTCCAGGGGAGACTTCATGGCAAAACAACTACTTGAGGGGGGGAAAGAAAGTTAGTTTGCTAAGCTTAGAGAGGGAGTTCTAGATAAAAACTGGAATCGAGCTCAAAGGCAAATCCAAATCAATTAGAAGAGATTGCTATTGATCAAGGCTTCCTAGGAGGATTAAAAAGTATTCTAGAGGACAGAGAATATAATAAAGGGGCTGAATTAGGCAATCTTTAAGATCACCTCCCACCTTGAATTCTATGATTTTAAGAGCTTGAGATATAGAGGGAACAATCAATCCTTACATTTTAAAGAGAGCTTGGCATAGAGGGAAAAACCTAGGGTTGGGAATCAGCCTGCGTTCTAAACCTGGATCTGCATCTAATTAGCTGGGTGACCATGGGCAAGTCACTTAATTTCATTGAATTAAAATTTCTTCATCTATAAAAATGAAGGGCATGGACTAAATGTATAATAGGCTGCCTCAGGAAGTAGTGAGTTCCTCATCATTAGAGATCTTCAGGCAGAAACTGGATGACTCATTTGTCAGGCATTTTATAGAGGGGATTTCTACTCCCGACTGGGTCTAAGTTTCCTTCTCTCTTCTTACTTTCTCCTCTCTCTTCCTGACTCTCTATGTTTCCTTGCAGGTCTGAGTTTCTGACATCTCTATAATTCCTTCCATTTATAACAATATACAAGTCTCGTCTGCTCAGAGTATGTGGTAGGAAAATAAGTTAATTTAGAATGTCTTGGTGAAGGCTTCTAGAAGACGAAAGGTGAAAGACTAATACATAAGGCAATTAATAGAGGTAAGGACTGTTTCTTCTGTGAGTTGGCATAGTCACACAGTGATAGTTAAAGAAGACAATCTGGCTGGCAGCTAGGTGGCACAGTTTATAGAGCACTGGTTGTGGAGTCAGGGAGATCTGAGTTTGAATTCCTCTCAGACACTTGCTAGCTGTGTGACTCTGGACTAAGACAACTGATATTTGTCTCAGTTTCCCCATCTGCAAAATGGGGATAACAACAGCACATATCTCCCAGGGTTGTTGTAAGTATCAAATGAGATAATATTGGTATAGTGTTTTACAAATCTTAAAACGCTATGTAAATGCTAGCTATTATGATTATTATTATTAGGGGGCTGGTGACAAGAATTTTAGTTAAGAGGTGGTTGTCCTAACCTGTGACCTCAATGCCACAAGTGGCCCTCCAGGTCCTCAAGTACTGGCCCTTATTTGGATTCAATCAAAGGGCCAGTACTTGAGGACTTAGAGGACCACATGTGGCCTCAAGGCCACAGGTCCCCTACCCCTATACTTAGTCCAACTGAAAGAGATGTAGACTTGAGTTTATGCTGTGCCTCTAAGAATGGAGCAAAAGGTGTATATGGGCGTGGGTGGAATTTGGTTGTTGTTGTGAAGGAAGAAGTATAAAAATTTGTTAATAAAATGGGAATTGTGTCTTAAATAGAATAGGACATTAGTAGCATGTTTTCTCAACAGGGCCAGACATAGACAAAGTTGTGAGGGACTTTGTCTGCAGAGTCCTCCAGCTTTCCTTAGTGCCTCCCAGTCATTCCTTAGTGCTCCTTCCGTCTCCTACCAAAATTTGCATTATGGAGGGTTGGATGTCAGGAAAACTTCATAAGAATTAGCCTTGCCCAAAAGTGGGGAGAAGAGTGTCTCAATGTTGATCCAATTTATTTTATCAGTGGACACTACAACATAACTCTGGAGGCAGGAAGCTAAGGCTGAGGCCAGCTAACAGAGGTGCCACATTAGAACTAGTGGGAATGGACTATGGATGTTCTTATTTCTACCTAAGCCTGAGCTTCTTCCAATAAGTAGCTCTACCTTTGAAAGTCTCTCTCATGTACTAATTTCCAGCACCTCATAATTGATACCTAATCATTATTGGATGGAAAGTCAGGCTGACATATATAGGTTCAAATTTGTATTTTGTTTTGCCCCAAAATCTTCAGTAAAGTCTGCAAATGCTCCAGATTTAATTTAGCAAAATGGGTGAGTTTACTTCTGAAAAAATAACATGAATTCTTCATAGCTTTTGGGCTTAATATTGATTTGGTTGATTCAATTTGGTGTCTCTTTGACATTCATATATTTTTCCTTTAGAAAATATTGATGTAATTTGTTTTTCCAATATCTCTATTTCTAGATGAATGCCTCCCACTTCCCCGTCCAGAGAGCCATCACTTGTAACACTGAATTAAAAGAGAGAAGGAAAGCAGTAAAGCAAAACCAATGAGTGCAGGAGCAATGTCTGACAATATATACAGCATTCAATACCCATAGTTCTATAAAGAAAGGAGGGAACTGTATGTCTTAAATAATATACAATAGTCAAGTAGCATTTATTAAGTATGTACTATGTTTTAGGCACAAGGCTAAGGTCTCTGGTTACAAAGAAAGGCAAAAAACAAAACAAAACAAAACAAAAAAAACCATAGCCTCTGCCTTTAAGAATTTCACAGTCAGAGGGGTGGGGGGAGCAGGTGGAGAAGTTAACTACGTATAAATAAAATGACTACATGATATATTGAGAATAATTTCAGAGGGAAGACACTAAGATTAAGGATTCTTTTCTTCAGTGAATTTTTGTGCCTCTTTTATCATTTGGACATTTTGGTTTTTTAAGGTGTCACTTTCTTCAGTATTTTTCTGTGTGCCTCTTTTAGAAAGCTGCTAATTCTCTTTTCATAATTTTCTTACATTACTCTCATCCCCCCCCCCCACTTTTCCCTCTACCCACTCTTATCTCTTTTTTTAACTTTTCCAGAATTCTTGTTGGGTTTGTAACCAATTTGCATTTCTTGACTTTGCTTGCTTGTAGCTGTTTTCACAGTGTAGTCTTCTTCTGAGTTTAATCTTCCCTCTCATTATAGTAGTTCCCCTCCACCCATGGTTAAGATTTTTTTTTTTGTTGTGGTTTGCTCCTTTTTCTAACCTTTTTTTTTTTAAACTTTAAACTTTATGTTAAAGTTAGGATCTACTCATCCAGATATCGGAGGCACTGTCTCAAGCTTCAGGCTTTTTTCATGCTGCTGTTTTCTGAGCCTGTTCTGGGAATCTTTAAGTTTTCTCTGCGTCCAAGGTGGTGTTACTCTGGGAGAGCTGTGGTCACTGCTCTTCTGGTCTATGCTCTGGTCTTTACCCAGGAAGGAACCCTACCTCCCTGCAGGCACAAAAACTAGCACTCCTCTCTTCCCTGGAATTGTGACCAGGGTCCCTGCTCCCTTGTAATCGACTATAAGTTCTCCTCTGTAACCTGGAAATGTGACTCAAAACTGTGTATAGTCAATGGAGTTTCCAAACAGCAGCTGGTGTTGCACACAGTGTCAGCTCAGAGTCCCCTGTAATCTACTTGAAGGCAGGTACTATTTTGTTTTGCCTCTTTTTGTATCCTCTGCATTTAGCACAGTACCTAGCCCATGGTTAGTGCTTAATAGATATTGATTGATTGATTGATTATATCTCTCGATTTATTGAAGTAAAATGCCAAAATGATCTCAGGTTCAAAGATATTATGCTTGCCCACTGGCCTTCCGGTGAATTTCTCAATTCTCCTAATTTCCACATTCACCTTTCTTTCTATCCTGCTCTACACCTGTCCCCCGTATGCACTCATATAAAAATATTTTTTTAAAAGACTTTTACCTTTGTCACTCTGAATTCTTCTTAGAGACTTTCAAAAACATGAGTCAACTCTACACATCTCTAAAATGAGTTCTGAAAGGCAGTTATGGTCATATGGTTGTACATAAAAACAATTTAAGTGATTTGAGGATAAAAGAATGAATTTAAAAGTGTCATTTTCTGAAAGAGTATGAGGAGAAAAGCATCCCAAAGCTTTTAGTGCTTGGTAGTTTCTAGGTGGTGCCAAAAATAGAGCACTGGGCCTGGAGTCAAGAAGACTCTTCTTTGAAAGTTCAAATTTGGTCTCAGAAACTTACTAGCTGTGTGACCCTGGTCAAGTCACTTAACCCTATTTGCCTCAGTTTCCTCATCTGTAAAACGAGCTAGAGAAGGAAATGGCAAACCACTCCAGTATTTTTGCCAAAACCTCAAATGGGGTCACGAAGAGTAGGACACAACCGAACAACAACAAAGTTCTAATCAGGCCTTCTGGGGGCCTTATCTGTGATTTTCAGGCAATAAGAGATTGTCAGCCTATTTCATAATGTTAAGGTTCATGGGTTCAGCAAACGAAATCTAAATTTCTCTGCTTGCCATAATTAACCTTATAGATAGCCAGCATGATGTAATGGATAAAGAACTGGCCTCAGAATCTGCAGGACCTGGCTGTGTAATGCTGAACAAGTCTTTAACCTCTTAGAGTCCTAGGCAACTCTTTATGGCTCATACATTGCAGAGAAGGTGCCAACCTGCATTGGTAGAGGGAATTCCCTCATGAGAGTTCCTTATACCAATGCAATCCCAGGTTTAGTACCTATCCTTATATTTAGAATTTTAAAATTCTAATTTCTATATTCATCTTCTATCTCTTCCTTCCTCTTCCCCACCCTAAACATATGCAACATATCTTTTTTTTTTTAAAGATTTTTACTTTTATCACTCTGTGTTCTTCTTAGGGACTTTTGAAAATGAGTTGTCCATATATTGGGATGAATCCCTCTTCTGAGAATGTGGGTACTTTTCCAGAGGCTAGTGAACATATATTTGTATTTTCCTTATGAGAGAATATAATTAATGTAAGTGTGCTATATTAATATTAGCACACAATCTTGATCTCCTGAAACTTTTCATTTTCTCCATGACTTCTCTACCCCACCCTCAACCATACCCCATCCAACAGCGCTCTGCTATTTGTGCTTCTCAGGCGACCATGTCAGTAAGCCACTGGTTCTCTGGCCCAAGTTGGTCCTAAACTGAATGAGACAGGAGAATTACCTTTTGTTTATTAAAAAAAAATTAAGGCATATGTTTCCCAGAAATGGCTGGAGCACATCTTTTACTAAAGGTCATAAATTAATCATTAGCTCATGTTGTTAGAGTGAAAATTAATGACTTCCTATTGACCACAACTCCTTAGAGCTTGCCATATAATTATCTTCGTTTTAATTTTATCCCTCAAAATATAATACTTTGCATCCTGTGGGCACTCAATAAATATTGATAGAATTGGATTTATTTAAGTCACTGTCTCACAAACAGTAACTCTGCTCATACATGAGAGAGAATAGCCAGAGGGAGGTCAATGCCATGGGCAGAGGAGCACAGGGCAGAGACTTGTAGAGCTACAGCAGGAGAGCATTGGTGAGGGTTCAGCCAGCCACCCAGTTGCCTCTAGCTATCATTATATAACACCCTCTTCTCAGAGAGGTAGCAAGATATAGTGGATAGAGGGTTACCCTCAGAGCTAAGAAGAATGGAGTTCATGTCCTGCCTCTGACACATATGAGCTGTGAGACCAGTGGGCAAGTCCCTTAACCTCTTTTTTTTTTTTTTTTTTGTGAGGCAATTGAGGTTAAGGGACTTAGCCAGATTCACACAGCTAGTGTTACATGTCTGAGGCTGGATTTGAACTCAGGCCCTCCTGACTCCAGGGCTTGTGCTCTATCCACAGAGCCACCTAGCTGCCCCTCCCTTAACCTCTTAATGCCCCAGTGACTTTCCAACCATCCAAGATTATAAGTTATAGAGTTGTTGCAAAGGGAGTTCCCATGCTGGGAACTGCCTACTTTGATGAAGTCACAGGTCAGGACTTAAATAAAAACAGATTTATTGATGCAGAACCTTTGAAGTCCACACCATGTGATTACACCTTACTCTCCAAATCTTGTCACTGGTGCAAGGTCTACAGGGAGGAATTGCAGCCAAGAGAGATTTACTCTGGGGTTGGCCTTCCCTTGACTCCCCCTCTACTTGCTTCCTTCCTTTCTGTAAGAGGAGCAATAAGGATTGATCAGATTTTCATGAACCAATTGCCCCAAGAAGCACCTGGAGGACAGGATCAGAGGCTGTTGCCAGTGGCAGGACGGTGAGTGTAAAAGCAGCCACAACAGGAGCTGGCCTTGGTTTCCAGATCCCCTGCTCTCCTTTGATCTTAAGCCTTTAGGAAACCAGGAATGGAAAAGCCCATGGGAACCAATTTGTTAATTTCCTCACTGAGGATGTTCGCACAATGCTAACATGGGGGACATTTGCTCATTCCCAGTGGGAGAAAATGATAGCAACCTGAACTGGGTCTCAGAACTCCTGGGTTTAGGTTAGGATATGCCTACTCTGTGACCTTAGGCAAGTTACTTAATCCTACCTGACTCAGTTTCCTCATCTGTAAAATTAGCTGGAGAAGGAAATGGCAAACCACTCCAGTATCTCTGCCAAGGGAAATTCCAAATGAAGTCACAAAGAGTTGGACTCAACTGAAACAACTCAACAACAACAGAATGTTCAGGTCTGCTGAGGTCCATAAAGACTCCTAGGTACATAGTCCATGTAGCAATTGATTTATTACACATTTGATATTATTTCTTTTCTTTAATTATTCTGGTAATGAGTAAAAGAACTATATGAAGTTACACCACACTTGTGTCGGTTGTCTCCACGATAATGTGTTTATATGGTTAAGTTTCATTGAAATACAGAATGAGAAAAAGACAGCAAAGTTTTCCCAATGTCCAAGGATTACAGCCAAGAGATCAGCTCCATAAATGCATTTAGTCCATTTCTCTATGCCCTTGCCATTAATCAAATGATCCAGGCCACCCATAAAAGGGGTGGAATGAAGGATTGGAGTCTCCCATTCTCCAACAATCATAGAGAGATTGATATTTCTCCCCCCCCCCCTTGTTATTTCCTGGTGTTGGGAGGAACTCATAACCACCTGGGACCATTTAGGACCTGGCTCTTATTGTTAAACATGATAAGACTAGTGACCAGCACTGTCCCTAGATGGATTAACATACCACATAAGAAAGAGATTCGAAGAGAATTATTGCATGCAAGTTCATATTCAGACCTGTGTAGCACTAATTCTGGGGAACTGACTGAAGATCAATCCAAGCCTCACAGGAAAAAGAAAACAAGCAAAATGAAGGTTGTCCTCATGACTTCTCATTGGGAAAAGCTTGACAAGTCTGGTTTTTAGACAGCCCTGGTTCTTCCTCCCTTATCTCTTGGAGTGACATCTTTTGGGGAAGAGCTAAACAAATTATGGCACATGAATGTAAGGGATATTAT
Source organism: Vombatus ursinus (assembly GCF_900497805.2). Taxonomy (NCBI): domain Eukaryota; kingdom Metazoa; phylum Chordata; class Mammalia; order Diprotodontia; family Vombatidae; genus Vombatus; species Vombatus ursinus. The sequence goes on from NW_020954550.1 coordinate 18,241,004, forward strand.
TGCTCATAAGAAATGAGAACAGGAAGACTTCAGAAAATGGAAAGACGAACTGATGTGAAACTTAATAAGCAGAATAAGGAAAACTATATACAACAATTAAAATGATGTAAAGTAAAATTACCCCCTCCTTCCCCCCAAAAAGACTAAGCTGAACATTATCTATTTATAAAGAAAGTTCAGTCCCAGGTCTTTTTCTTCTTCAGACTAGATACCCTTCATTCCTTAAGCTGTTTCTCAAGACGTACTTTCCAGATAGTTTCCCATCCTGGTTATATTATAGATTGTCAATATCCTTCTTAAACTATGACTCTAAAAACTTCTCACAATCCTCCAGATGAGTTTTGGCCAATTCAGAGTGCCATGCCTCTAGACTTCTAATAATTCACCTATATTTTGCCTTTGATATTTAAAATAGCCTTATTCTACTATTGGCTCATATTGAAATACTCATGGACAACTAAAATCCATAGGTCTTTTTCATCTGACTTTCCAAATATCTCCTGTCCTATACCTGAGCAACTGATTTTTTAAAAAAATCAAATGTAAGATGACACATATTTTTAAACTTTTCTCTTATTGATTTTGGTTCAGTGTCCCAGCCTATCATAATTGAACCTGGATTCTATTGCAAATGACTGTGTGTTCTCTCTCTCTCTCCTGTGGGCCAAGAACTGGGAAGGTATGAGTTAACACCACCATACTCTCGCAACATAGGCCTAGACTGTTGGAAGTGACAAGATTGTGGTGCAGAACTGGAACAGTCCACATTAACATTGCCCTCAGGTAAATCGATCTGAGACCCAGTTATGGGACCTTTGGGCAAGAGAAGCATGAAAGTCATTTATGAGACGTTGGCAGAGAGCTCCTGAGGCCCCAAGGAAGCTCCTGGCTGACTGCTTTTTTAATCTCGCTAGTGGCTTTTTATTTGGTTTTATCCTCTGGACAGCTTTCAAACAGCTTTGAGAATTGCCTCTACCTGACGGTATTAGAATGATTTTCATAAAAGAAGTGTTTGTTTAAGCCCTCTGGCTCTGAGTGGTTCATTGTATCCTGGCAACTTCCCATAAATTGGATGAGCAAAAATAGCCTTTTATGTCTTTATCCAGGTAACTAATAAAACTTATGAAGGCCAACAGAGCCCTGTGGCACATCAATAGAGATTTTCTTTTAAGTTGACATAGGCAAATTAATCAAGACTCTTTGGGTACTGTTGTTCAACCATCTGTGAGTTCACCTGTTGTTACCTATTGACCAGCCTGTATCTTTTGTGAAAGGATATTACAGGATCATAGGACTTAGAGCTGAAAGAAACTTTAGAGAACACCTAGTCTACTTCCCTCATTTTACAGATGAAGAAACTGAGGCCCTAAGAAGTGAAATAACTTGCTCAAAGTTGCACAGGTAGTAAATTGAAGAGCCAGGATTAAAAGCTCAGTTGTTCGTTGCTAAATCTAGTATTCTACACTGCCTCTATGAGGAGCTTTGTCCAATGTCTTAAACATCTGGGTCATTTCCCTGATCTATCCGTCTAAAAAAAAATAAAGAAGAAGTAAAAAAGGTAGGGGCACCAATCATGATCTCAGACAAAGCAAAAGCAAAATTAGTCCTAATTAAAAAAGATAATCAGGGAAACTACATTTTGCTAAAAGGTACCATAGACAATGAAATAGTATCAAAAAATTTTACAGCAAATTTCTCTGATAAAGGTCTTTTTTTCTTATATATGCAACTGAGTTAAATTATGAAAATAAAAGCCATTCCCCAAATGATAAATGCTCAAAGGATTTGAATAAGAAATTTTCAGAAAAATAAATCAGTTATTTATTGTCATATAGAAAATGCTTTAAATCACTATTGATTAGAGAAATGCAGAGTAAAGAAACTCAGAGATATCACCTCACACCTATTAGAAACGACAAATGCTGGAGCAGGGAGGTGGGGAGATGAGTGCCAATATATCCATTAATGAATTGTTGTCAGAGTTGTGAACCAGTCCAACCATTCCAGAGAACAGTTTGGAACTATGCCCAAAGGGCTATAGAACTGTGCACACCCTCTGACCCAACAGTGCCCCAAGGAGAGCAAGGAAAAAGGGAAAACACCCATATGTACAGGTAGGAGCTCTTTTTTATACTAGCAAAAAAATTTGGGAATTGAGGGGGATGCCTATCAATTGGGAAATGGCTAAGCGAGTCGTGTATGATTGTGATGGAATCCTAGTGTGCTATAAGAAATGACCAGGGGGATGGTTTCAGAAAAACTTGGGAAGACCTGTATGAACTGATACAGGAAGAAATAAGCAGAACCAGGAGATGAATGTACTGGGTAACAGCAATAGCATAATAATGATCAACTGTGAAGGACTTAGCTACTCTGATGGGTGCAATGATCCAAAACAATTCCAAAGGACTCATAATGAAAAATTCTCTCCTCTTCCAGAGAGAGAATTGTTGAATTTTGAGTACACATTGAAGTACAATTTTCTCATTTTATTTTTCTTGCTCTTTTTGGGGATATGGCTAATATAGAAATATGTTTTACATGATGTCACATGAATAATTGATATGTTGCTTCCCTTCTTAGTGGGTGGGTGAGGGGAGGGAAAAATTTTAAAAGTTAAAATTAAAAAAAAAACTATTAATAATAAATTAAAAATTACAAAAACTAAAAAAAAAAAATAAACTCCTCTCCCTCAAGAAAAAAAAAAGATGAGGCTAATTTGTTAATTTGGCCAATTCCATTAATAGCGAATGTCACTGGGAAGCTGGTTTCCAGTTTCTAGCTTGTGGTTTTATCATGAGTGAAGGTACTCTACTATCCCACAGTCTATGGCCTATTTTTCCAGGACTCTAATTTATATCCATGAAACTTTGTTCAGTTTCTACTTTCAGGGAATTCATACTTATTTTCCCCCAGGGAAATGCAATAGTGCATAACAACTACAGAGAATACAGGCAGACTGTGAAATTATCTACTTTAGAAAGAGAATTTCTGACATTAAGTATCCTTGAACTAAATGCTTCCAGTGTGACCAAAGCTAGAGTTTCAATTTAATGTTGTTTAGTCATCATGAATCAAAGTAGATAATGCTATACAAAAACTTTATCAGAATGGGGTGAATAGAAGTGAGTAATATGTTTATATTTCGATGAACAATCCTGGGGTCTTCTTGGGTACATGGTTAATGGACACAAGAAATTACCTCCCAGAGTTCTCTGCTTACCTGAGAGGCAGTATAATGTTGTGGGTAGAGGGCTAGACCAGGAGTTAGGGAGACATGGGTCTGAATCCTGCCTCAAACAGTTATTAGCTGGTTAAATCACTCTAACCTCATTGAGCCTCAGTTTCCTCATATATTACTTCTCTGTATAACCTCCTGCATTTGAACATATTGTCTTTCTTCTCTGGAAGAACTGCTCTTGGTGATGGCTGAAGAGAGTTTCAGGATCAAATTATATATACTGAGGTCCTTAAGCTATGTCAGGATTTGGAGGTCCTTTTATCATATGATTATTTCTCATGTATTTTAGAAGACCTGCTCATATATATATATCTATATAGGCCCTAAGCTACCACTTAGCTTGTATGCAAATCTGGTACAAGTTACTCTGTAACACCAGACTTTTATAATAAATTTGCTCCATTTAACTTCTCTTGGATAATATAGGTTATGTTCCCAATACAAAAAAGCTTTTATTCCACCACGACATTCTATGGAAGAGAATATCTCTGTCTCTCTCTGTCTCTCTGTCTCTCTCTCTCTCTTAGATAATGCAATCTACAATGGATCCAATATATGTTAAAGGCTATAATTGTAATAATACAATTTTTCCAAGGGAAAATCTGGAACCCATCTTCAAAACATCTACTGAACTTTAAAAAAATAAGGACAAAATCATTATTAGTTCAATTTTCAAAATAGAAATTTTATAAAGATTATTTCTCTTTCCCCCTCTCAATAACTTCTCCTTCTTTGCTCTAACTCTGGAAAAATAGGATTATTTCTAATTGTCATGTAGTTAGTTATTTTTTCACATGACTTCACACTCTTCCATAAAATAGGGGGATTTGTAGCATGATTGTTACTTGCATCAAATAGAAACTCTGGGAGAATCTCATTATGCACTTGAGGAAGCATCCTCGCTATGATAGTGATGTACAGTTTTACCTCTATGCTAAAAGAGGTTTGAAAAAGGACTCTCATGCATTTAGGAGAGAGAATTTAAGAGATGCCCCGCACGAATATGAACAGTTGCAGGGCTCTTTATACTCCGTTTCAAAATTACATTGAATTTGGATGGATTACAAGGCAGGCAGAAAAAGGACAAGTAGAACCAATTCAGTGTTCTAGAATCTGCACAGCAGTAAGAATTGGTCTCACCAAAAAGGCCTGTAAAATCCTGTCCTCAGGAGACGCAACAAGATGGTCTGATTCTAATTTGGGGATGTCTATACATGTAGGAAAAAACTACAGAGACTTCTCCATGCTTTTCCACTGTCCATGCTTATTTAGACTCTTGGAGTAAAGCCTATTCCCATATAAATCTTGACTTAATAAGTCATACATTTTAAAAAATGTTATCAATATCTCTCCTTTACCCCTGTGGACCTGTTTGAATCTCGAATTCCTCCTGCTGGGCCTCACCACTGGCAGCAACAAGTGGCCTTAGTGGGAAGATTTTCAAAGCAGCTGGAGATGAGATGATGCAAATGAAAAAAAAATACATTAAAGAAAAGAACTTGACAGTTAAAAACCACAAAACCATGAATGTATTTATGTTGCTGGTAATATAGTCATTGAACTGCTTTTAGGAATTTTTTTCTGCTGTGCTTTAAATTTTCTAAAGTCCGTTAAAAAACATATCCTATGTCTATGGTGGGTATACATTTGAATACAAATATGTAGTACCTGGTCAGGTGCCCATGGATGTGGCAGGCACCAGTGAGTGAAATCGAGGTCTATGTACATCCTCGAGGAAATCTCTTTTTCAGGAGATACACAGATCTAACCCCATCTGCCACACAAGGAAAGCAAGAGGCCTATTTGCCCCACAATGCCTTAGGTAACTTGAAAGTCACACTCAGAGTCAATAGGCGGCTTTCAGCATCCTCAAAGCTGAATGGTTGATTGATGCCAGAGTTGGGGGTGGGGGTGAGACCTTCTTCCTTATTTAATCATGACTTTATTCCAAGTCCGAGCAGGTAGGTGGCAAAGTGAACTGGAATACTGGCCCAGGAGTCAGGAAGAACCATCTTCCTGAGTTCAAATCTGGCCTCAGACATTTACTAGCTGAGCGACGCTGGGCAAGTCACTTAACTCCATTTGCCTCCATTACATCTTCTGTAAAACGAGTTGGAGAAGGAAATGGCAAACCACTCCGGTATCTTTCTCAAGAAAAACCCCAAATGGAGTCACAAAGAGTCTGAAAGGACTCCACAGCAACAACAAAAATGTCTGAAGTAACGTCTCTGAAGACAGGGATTTGGTAACTGATGGTCTTTGAGAAATGTATTCCTAGTGAAAAGTAAATTATTGTAAACTCTGCTACAAAAGTAAGCTTAAAGCAATGGGGGAGAGAAAGGAATAAGCATTATTAAGCAGCTATGACGTACTAGGTACTGTGCTAAGCACTTTACAAATACTCTCTCACTTGATCCTTAGGTGCTGCTATTAGTCCCATTTTATATTTGAGGAAACTGAGGCCAACAGAGATGAAGTGATCTGTCCAGAGGCCATTATTCAGTATCTGAGGCTTTATTCCTTTTCTCGATCTCTGTCCACAGAGTTTATGAGATCAGAGATTTAGAGGTAGAACTATCTAATTCAATCCCTTCATTCTATAGATGAAGAAACTGAAGCCCAGAGTGGTTCAACAGCTTGGGAAAGGTCACACATCTGGTTAGTGGGAGTGGAGGGATTTGAATACAAGTCCTCTAGCTCCAAATCTGGCATTCCTCCCAGACTGCCTTTTTCAGTTTTGGTTGAGTTGATCTATCAGAACTGTATGAGTAGACACTTCTTTAGACCCTTGCTTTAACTGAAAATTGGGGTGTGTATGGAGATGGGAATGTAATGACTGTAGAGGGAAGACGAGCATTTATTAAGCACCTACTGTATGCCAGGCATAATTCTAAGGATTTTACAACTATTATTTCACTTGATCCTCACAACAACACTGTGAGGTGGTGCCATTCTTATCCCCATTTTACAGTTGAGGAGACTGAGTCAGACAGAGATTAAGTGACTTGGTCACACAGATAGCAAGCCAAATTTGATCTCAGGTCTTCCTGACTTAAGGCCCAGAACTCTAACCACTGCACTACCTATTTGCTTCTGCATGCTGTATATGGTATCTCTTGTTGGGATCATAATGTGAATAAACAAAAAACAAATTTTTGTTTAGGTATTGCTGACAGGTATATTTATGAAAAAACATGTTTTTAATTGAAATGAAAATTTTCTATCTCTCTTTTTTGACTTGGGATTCAATTTTTTTTTTTTTTTGGCTAGGCAATGGGGTTAAGTGACTTGCTCAGTCAAACAGCTAGTACATGTCAAGTGTCTGAGGCCACATTTGAACTCAGGTCCTCTTGACTCCAAGGCTGGACCTCTATCCACTGCACCACCTAGCTGCCCCTCAAATTATTTTTAAAATAAGCATAAAATGGGTTTAGAGCTTCAGGGCTAGTTATATCTTATATATTTAGAAGCCTTGGAATTAGGTTTCAACTATCTCTCTGCCTCAAAAACTCCATTTGGCCCATTTAATTTAGACTGGCCCCACATACATTTCAAACGCCAATCCATTTCACTTGCCTGTCATCATGTCTTTCTCTGACTTCCATCTTATAAACTTAAGAGAATAAGGGCATTCTATTCACACACATTTTTAAATAAAAAGGCCAAATTCAGTCAATGAAAATTATTATGAAAAGAATATTGAAATACAAAAGTTGCAAGCCTGTTGCTTGAATGATTTCTATCACTGACAGAAATTCAAACCACATCCTAGATATAGCTTTAGAATTCCTTCCAAAAATAAAGATTCCCCCTTTAAAAAAGAAAAAAAGAAGACAGAAGGCAGAATTAGGAAGTATATTAGAATAATAGAATAATTATTCTAAGCAGGAAGGACTTTAGTTATTATCTTATTTTACCACCTCATATTTATTAGACCTAGCTTTTTTAAAATGATCACTGATATTTATAAAGTCCCTCTCCTCATATCCCTAAATTCCTCCCCTCCATCCCATTACAAATAAGAAAAAGAAGTTAATCTCCTGATTCCAAGTTCAATATTCTTTCTACCACACCAAACTACCTCTCAGAATCTATCGATTTAGTTGTTGTTCAGTCGTTTCGTGGTGTCAGACTCTTCGTGACCTATTTGGGGTTTTCTTGGCAAAGATACTGGAGTGTTTTGCCATTTCCTTTTCCAGCACATTTTACAGATGAGGAAACTGAGGCAAACAGGGTTAAGCGACTTGCTTAGGGTCACACAGCTAGTAAGTGTCAGAGGACACATTTTAACTCAGGAAGAGGAGTCTTCCTGACTCTAGGCCTGGAGCTCTATCCACTGTACCACGTAGCTGCCCATTATTTTCATGACTTTGTATTTCAAAGTATGAAAGGAAAAGTGGTAAAGTAGAAGGCTCACCTTGGAGTAAAAAAGATCTGAGTTCAAGTTCCATCTCTGATACATAATAGCTATATGATCTTCAGCAAGTCATCTAATCAAAGTGTAAAGCACTTAGCACAGTGCCTAGCACACAGCGGATGCTTAATAAATGTTTGTTCCCTCCCCTGGCTTAACTTAAGCCTAGGCAACTAAGTTGCAGAAGAGCTACCAATTCCCCTGTAATAATTTTGTCATAGGTAGCCTCCTATACTCACGAAATCAAAAGGAGGGGGGAGCAGGGAAGGAGGAAGGAAGGAAGGAAGGAAAGAATTCAAAATAGAATATTTCAAAATAACTGGATTTGAAATTCTTTGGTATTCACATGGAGCAGCTATTACTATCCATATAAACAGAAGATACAAGATGGCTACTCACCAGCAAATTTTAACTTTAGGCTACCAACACTTCAGTCTTTATTTTTTAAACTTTATTTTTTAAACCTCTGCACACTTCAGAATGAATCTTTGGTCCTTTAATGTCTTAGCAAATCATCTCCCTTCTCTTTCTTTTGACACAGATTTCTCCTCCAAACAACTGCATATTCTGCTATGCTGATTTAAAATCTGACAAAATTATTTCATAGAATTCAGTACTCCTACTACTCCTCCAACCAAAGCGTCCCTTCATAAGAGCTTATTATTTTTATGAAATATCTCAGATGGTATTATCACCAATAATGCAAACTAAACCCCCTTCATCAGCACAGCAGGGTCTAGGGCACTCCTGATTCCCTTTCAAGTCTTTTTCCCAACTTTCCATTTTCAAGGTGGCTAGCTGATTGTTGAAGCAATCAACTGTTTCATGTTTACATTTGTTCAATTCTTTCACATTTACATTTGTTCCTTAGAGTAGTGAGAAATAGTTCCCTTTGTAGATTTCTTTCTGACTTTAATACATTTTTTAAACATAGTTTAAAACTCAGGGATAGATTTGTTTTTTTTATAATTGCATCTGTTCATCTAATTTTAAGTAAACTCAGAATAGGCAGCTAGGTGGCTTAGTGGATAGAGCACCAGGTCTGGAGTCAGAAGACCTGATTTTAAATCTCGTCTCAGACATTGACTGTGTGACCCTTGGCAAGTCACTTAAATTCTGCTTGCCTTAACTTACTGGAGGGCCAGGTAGGTGGCACGGTGGATAGAATGTTAGCCTGAAGTTAGGAAGATTCATTTTTCTGAGTTCAAATATGACCTCAGACACTTACTGGCCATGTGACCCTGGTCAAGTCACTTAACCCTGTTTGCCTCAGTTCCTCATCTGCAAAATGAGCTGAGGAAGGAAATGGTAAATCACTCCAGTATCTTTGCCAAGAAAATCCCAAATGGGGTCATGAAGAGTTGAACATGACTGAAATATGACTGAACAAAACAAACTCAGAATAATTACTAATATTAGATTTTGAGTTCTTCCATTAGGTGGTAAGCTCCTTGAGGGCAGCTTAGCACAGAGCCTGACACATAGCAGAGATTTAATAAATGTTTATTAATTGATTGATTGATATTACATTATTCCCCGGAGGAAGTATAGCCTAGTCAATGTATAAACAGTCTTTGAGTTAGGAAGGCATAGGTTCATGTCCTGTATCTGACAGACTTGTAGTCATGGGCAAATTACCTAGCTCTTAGTGCTCCAGGAAACCCTCAAAGATTATGAGAAAGGTAGCCTAAGGCAGGAGGAAGGATTTGGAGTCAGATGACCTGGGTTCATAGGATTACAGATATAGAGCTTTAGATAACATCTATTCCAGGGATTCTTAACCTTTTTTTGTATATTGAACTTTGGCAGCCTGGTGAAATCTATACACTCTCTCAAAATGATGTTTTAAAATATATAAAATGTCATAACACGACTAATATGTTAATACGTTTTACATGATTGAACATGTATAACCCATATCAAATTGTTTACCATCTCAGGGAGGGAGGAAAAGAAGGAAAAAATTTGGAACTCAAATTTTTAAAAAAATGAATGTTAAACATTGTCTTTACAGGTAACTGAAATAAAAATAAAATACTTTTTAAAAATATAAAATGAAATACAAAAGAAATCAGTTATATTGAAATAGTTATCAGAATTTAAAAAAAAATTTCAAGGGCTCAAGGTTAAGTACACTTGATTTAGTTCAGTCTTTCACTTTACAAATAAAGAACCCTAGAGAGGAGAAAGTAACTTTCCCAACATCACATGAGGCCTTAGTTTCTTCTTTTGTGTGATTCGGAGGTTGAATTTCATGAGCCCTCAGAGTTTCTTCTAGCTCTAAATCCATGATCATATAAAGTTATAGAACAGGTGCTGATCTGCACTGTTGGTAGTAATTTCCACACCTGAACTTTCCCCACATTGATGGAATCACAGATCCAAAAGTAATCACTGAACCAAAAGTAATATTCCCCCCCCATTTTATTTTAAACCCTCCCAATACAACACCAATAAATGCAAGTTGGTAAATGCCCAAGTTGCCCTATGAAGTAGTCAATAAATAAACAACTGCTTGATGGACTGAATCATCCACTTATCAACTGGTTGTTTTGGCAGCATGACATTCAAGTCCCTGAAGGTCAATATCTGAAAGTCAATATCTGAAACGGGTCACTTATATTCTTTTGATTCTATGTACTTCTCCACATTGATACAAGCAGAGGTGGAAAATATGTACTTTAATCCTTCTGGGATCAACTACAGGTCAATTGATGTTTAAAATATGTAGATTACTAAATATGTAAAAATAAACATCTGACTATATCAATATGTAAAGGAGGTAATGAAAGTGCAGCAGTAGGGGCTGAGCATTTTTATGGGTCCGCATATCCAACCTTTTGAGATCACAGGAAATAGGGAATGTCTCTTCCCATGGAGGTAGACATGAAGATTGGTCCTCAGTGATTGGGGCTACCTCCAAGATAATTGCTGAATGAGAGTCAGGGGACACAGACTCTTGGTAGGAAGCCCATTTACTTCAACACAGCTAATAAAAGCAAGGTGTAAAATGACACACACACACCCTTTTTTTCTTTTCCCCTTTGTGCTTTCTGATGGGAGTTGAACAGATGGGGAGGAGGGAACATTTTTTCCTTTCTCCTCTCCCCCTAGCAGAAAATGGTGACTAGTAATTGAAGCATATAGCAAGTTGCTTGCTTAATCCCGAGAAGGCAATTATAGACCTCCAGTTCCTGACCCTTATTTACCTTACGGTTTCCCTTTCAGGTCAGAGTGAAGAATTCCTGAGAATGTTTTTTCCATGCAAGATTGAGAAGTCCCAAGAGATTGAGAGATCATTAGCTTCAAGCAGCCTGGAACTGGACTCCCAAAGGAAGAAGATTCTCTTAACAGAGTACCAACTGAAGAAGGAAGATGATCCTCACTGGAGAACTGACCATGCGGCAAGACTGTTCCAACCGGCTCTTGCTGAGAGTTACTCAGGCTATGCAGGTGTGCGGCTCGTAAGGATTATTTGTTCAGTAGTTCCATAAAGTATCTTCACCATCTATTAAAGCAAAAAAGCAGCTTGAAGGTTTTGTTCTCTATTTGTTCATGGATCCCTGTGAATCCTTTGTGTCTTGTGCCTTCTCTGTGGTCTATGAAATAAAACCTTTTCCATATCCAGTACCCACATTATACATTGAATGGCTGTGTGGTATTCAGAGACATTGTTTACTTTCATATGAGGAAACGCACACACACCAGCCATGTTTAAGCTTTATCCAGATTGCCCAATGTGGGGGCAAAAGGCCAAAGAAAAAAATTGACCCTTTGGGGCACTAATCTCTAGGACTAAATCTGGCATATGTGAGCTCAGAGTCACTGGACTAGATCAGCTAGGTAGTACAACGGATAGAGGGATGGACCGGGAGTCAGGAAATCTTGCTGTGTTTCCCTACCTGGGCAAGTCACAAAACCCTCTTTGTGCATCAGTTTCTTCATCTGTAAAATAAGGATAATAATAGCTCTACTTCCCAGGGCTGTCATGAGTATCAAATGCATTACTATGCAAAGTGCTTTGCAAACTGCTAGCTGTTGGTCTTAGGGGAACATTGACTTAGGACACCAATGCAACTAGTTGAAAATATAGAAAAAAATGGAATGAAATGGTTATTTTGGCTACAGAATAGCCAATAACCGACTTGAATCATATTTCCACTAAATTGGCACACTTCCCAACAGAATTGACTGAGCTGGCCCATCATCTTAGTTCCATGTGGCTCTTAAATCTTGTAGCCCATCTCTTCTTATTTGTTTTGTTGCATTATCTGTATAATAATTGGCAGGTCACTTAACTTCTAAGTCCCCCAGTTTATATAAAGAAAATTTGTCAAGACTCCAAGAACTCAGAAAGTGACCCAGCCAGGTTGGCTGGAATGAAGAGTGTGTGTAGGAAAATAATGTTCAATAGATGTAAAGCACTGCCATTTCTGACTTTTGCCTAATCCTCAGAATGGTGGCATCAACTTTTTGAGTGCTAGACAGAAAGTAAACATAATTATTTGTTGAGAACCCCCTTTTACAGGATGGACTGCTTCCTGCAAGAAGGGGAAATGATGGGACTTACAACTAGAAGAGAAAAAACTTAGAGATTGTCTAGTTTAGTTATATTTAGAGGTTATAACCTGAGATTCACAGACCCCTAAAATAAGTCTGTGGATTTATTTCAGGAGACCTACGAAGCTGGATATGAAAAAATATATATTTTACTACCTTAACTCTAACTGAAAATTAGCATTTCTTGTAATTATTTTAAAATATGATTGTGAGAAGGTGTCCATAAGTTTCACTAGGGTGTCCATGACAATCATGACACAGAAAAAGTTAAGAACCTCTGGTACAACCCCCATATTTTATAGATGAGGAAAATGAGGTTTAGAGAGCTTAAGTTGCTCAAAGACATACAAATAGTAGGTGGTAGTAAAAATGAGGTTCAAATCTGGGTCTTCTGATTCCAAAGGTAGCACTCTTTCCACTCTGCCTGGCTCTCAGTTCTATTTAATGGGTCCATGGTTGTTCCTTGATGAGGCATTTAGAGATTAAGTCACTTTGAGAATGCAGACCCTCCTTAATGGTTCATACAACTCATTGATGTCACTTTATTTGTGGCTTATAACTTAGCTTTGTGAAGCTAAGTGGCACAGTGGATAGAGTGCTGGGCTTGGAGTCAGGAGGACTCATTTTCCTGAGTTCAAATCCAGCCTTGGACACTTAGCTATGTGACCCTGGGTAAGTCACTTAACCCTGTTTGCCTCAATTTCTTCATCTATAAAATGATTTGGAGAAGGAAATAGCAAACTGTTCTAGTGTCTTTGCCAAGAAAATCCTAAATGGGGTCACAAAGAGTTGTAAATGACTAAACAACAACTTACCTTACTCTAGCTCAGTATTTATTCAGCCTTTTGGTTGAAGGATATTCCTTCTTTCCTGCCTTCCCTCTCTCTTCCCTCTGTTTTTCCCTCCTTCTTTCTTTCTTTCTTTCTTTCTTTCTTTCTTTCTTTCTTTCTTTC
>NW_020954550.1:18254181-18292543 GCF_900497805.2 Vombatus ursinus
TCTTTCTTTCTTTCTTTCTTTCTTTCTTTCTTTCTTTCTTTCTTTCTTTTTCTTTCTTTCTTTCTTTCTTTCTTTCCTTCCTTTCTTCCTTCCTTCATTTCCTCCTATCTCTCTTCTTTTTTCTCTTCCTGCCTTCTTTCTTGCATTCCAAAAGCATTTACTACAACTATGTGCCAGTTGGATTCTGGGCACACAAAGACAAAATAGATCCCTCCCCTCAAAGAGCCCCATTTGATTGATGAAACCAACATGTACAGATATAAGTAAAAACAAAACCTATAGAAAGTAAATACAAATTCATGGCCAGTAGGAAACACTAGCAGCTGGGAGGGAACCAGAAAACTGTCACATAGGATATAACACTTGAGCTTATCTTTGAGGAAAGAGAAGGGTTCTGAGAGGCAGAGGTGATGTTTCCATCACCAGGGACAGCCTATGCAAAGTAGAGATACAGTGGTGTGTCTGAGAAAAGAGAAACATGCTGGGTTGGCTGCAAGGAAGTTTGTTTAGGGAAATGTTTAGTGAGTTAGGAAAGACAGGCTGAAGTCAGATTGTGAAGAGGTTTCATTGCCAAATAGAGGCAATGATTCTAGAAGGAAGTCACTGAAACTTTCCTTCTCATCAGAGAAGTGACACTGTCAGACCTGTGCATTAGTCATGTTAATTTGGCAGGTGACAGAGAATGGTTTAAAGAGGGGAGAGACTGGAGGCAGGAAGACCAATGACAAAAGGACCAAGGTAGCCTAGGCAGGAGGTGATGAGGGCTTGCTAACTGACATTTACTAAATCGAGTGACGTGACATTGAGCTTCCACTTCTGTAAAATGAGGTAGTTGCTAGATAGCTGAGGTCCCTTCTTTCTCTGAATCTGTCACCTTGTGGTGTTAGGATGGTAGGTGGATGAGTAGAGAAGAAGATGGCTGTGAATGATGTCTAACTTAGAAGGAAATATCACACATAACCAAATAGTTGAAATTCTGGATGAATGTGCCCACTGGCGAGCCAGGACAATTGGAGGGTAGCAGCCAGGGAATTCCAGGAACCCAATTCCTGCAGGGGTTGAATTCCCATAGCCAGGTGGTTTAAACTTTACTCTGTACTGTGAAAAAAGTCCTGGTACAGCTTCTGAAAGTAGGAAGCTGTCTCTACAAGTGATATGGGGCTGCCGTTCCTCCTAAGGATCATTGCCTACATTTTATCCTGGTGAAGTTCCAGGGCAGTCACTTGGAAACACTTCCAGGGACTAGACTCATAGGTTTGCTGAGACTCCAGAACCTGCCTCCTGTACGGCTGTTGTTGTTTTACTTTTCTTCCTCCTTCATTCTCAGAGGAGGGTAATGTCTTGACTTGTGTGCGAATTGGATTTAAGTGAGGCAGAGAGAGGACACCTGATCATGCTTCACATACTCTTGATTCAGGTAATTGAGATCAACACTAACAATCTATTTTGTGGCTTGGCAGCTGCCACTTTTAAGAAAGAGGGCCCTGCCAAGCTATCAAGCTTGATACATGGACAGTCACTGATGGGTCAGCCATGCCAAGCCGCCATCTGTATTCAAGACTGAATGGGAGGGGTGAGGAAGGGGTAGGAAGAGAGTGCTTGAAGTTCGTTCTTCTCATGTTTTCTAGATATTGGACATGCTTCTCACATTGCAAAATGGGGAAAGAGGGTGGTGTTGGATGTGATTGCATGGGGGCATCCTCTTCACTCAACGCACACCTGCAATCACCAGCATTGTAAACAAAAACAGAGAAATTGTTCTCTCATTTCCTTACAGCCATAACAAATCAGAGCCTGTGCTTTTATTTACATACTTTTTCTTCCCAATCAGTTTGAGTCTTGCCTCTGGATTGCTAGTTTGGACACTAGCAAAGCACTGAACAATTTAAAAGTTTGGAACCGGGGGAGAAGGGACTCAAAAACTTCATTTAGGGTCCTTACTGTTACCACCCACTCTCCCACCCATCTACACATAGAATGTTTTCTTCCATGGAGACACAGGTATTTCAGTGGATAGAGTAGTGGACAAGGAGTCAGAAAGATTTGGTTTTTAAAACATTTGACTTTTTTAAATAAACAAAAACTTATTTTCTCTCCCACTACTCTCCCCCTCTCATTGAAAAGCAAAACACTTGTAACAAATATGCCCAGTCAAGCAAAACAAATTCCCATGTGACCATGTCTAAAATGTGTATGTTTCATTCTGCACCCTGAGTCTATTACCTCTCTGTCAGGAGGTGGGTACATGTTTCTTCATAGGCCCTCTAGAATCATGGTCAGTCATTGCATTGATCTGAGTTCTTAAGGAAGACCAGTGTCTAAGCCCTACCTTCCCCTCCTCTTCCTTTTTCTTCTTCTTCTTGAGGAGCAAGCAGGGTTAAGTGACTTGCCCAGGATAACACAGCCAGTAAGAGTCTGAGGCTAAATTTAAACTCAGATCCTCCTGAGTCCAGCACTGGTGCTTTATCCACTGAACCACCTAGCTGCCCCCAGATCGTACCTTTCTCTACTTATTTGCTGTATGACCTGAGCAAATCACTTAACCTCTCTGAATCTCAGGCAATTCCTTAAGACCTAGACTGGTTATGAGCTACATTCATGAAGCCAAAAATCCTTGACCTATTGATTTCACTAAAAATGGCCTGTGTGCTTGTGCACATATATCTGCATTTCACTTTGTCTTGTTAACAAATTGAAAGTTTTGTTAGGGAAAAAACATGTGGGTCCATTTATACTTTGTACTTTATGTGTTTGTACTTTCCCAAATCTTCATCATATGTACGGCCTTCACAGATAATGAAAACCACCTAATAAAGCTTTGCCTTACTACATTGAATCTTTTGTGAGAGGAATCAACATATTCATTGGTTTTCCTTGAAGTTTGAACCCCTAAATTATTACAAACCACTGAAGTTAAAGGCCAGCTAGCTAGAGGAAAATGTGTGTGTGGAAGAGGTTGGAAGTGGGCAGGGTTAGACTAGCCCCTGAAATCAAGGGCAGGCATCACAAAGAGGTTAATTTTCAAGGCAGCTCGGCGTCTGAAGAGGTGAAATTTCCAGACATGAGTCTTGGTGGGGTTGGGTAGGAGTTGGGGGAAAGAGAATATTAAAATAGCCTACCTCATTCTTTAAAATTTGAATGTAAGTTCATTGGCAATAGGGGTTGTCTCATTCTTTGTATTTGTGTTCCCAGTGCCTAGCACAGTGTCTGACACATAGGTCCAATTTCTTGAAAAGTCTGGTTTCTCCTGTAGGGTGAAGAATGGGGCTAAATATCAAAATCAGTTTGTTAAGACAGATAAACATTGCCATCCACCCAGCTTGTATAATGCATCATTTTTTAAAAAACATTTTAATTACCCCTTGAGCAATTATAAAGCGCACAATACATGTTGGACTCAGATTTTCTCTTTTTAAGGGACCTTTTAATGTTAGTTCTGACAATGGAGAGAGAACTTCTCTCTTCCTTCTCATTTCTTTTCTTCCGTAAGGCAAGGGCCACACCTGGGATACCTGTGCTTCTTATATTGCACAGTGACAAAAGGAGGAACCCTAGATAAAGCAGACGTACTTAGCAACATTTCTTCTGGGGAGCACAGAAAACTGACATAATTGACCTAGGATGATTGGCCATCTGAATTTTCTTCTCTAAGTCATGTGTTCTCCAACTATGTCAGCCAATCAGTCAAAAAACATATATTTTGTTGTTCAGTCTTTTCAGTTGTGTCTGACTCTGCGTGACTCCATTTGGGGTTTTCTTGGCAAAGATACTGGAGTGATTTGCCATTTCCTTCTCCAGCTCATTTTACAGATAAGGAACTGAGGCAAATAGGGTTAAGTGACTTGCCCAGGGTCACATAGCAAGTAAATGTCTGAGGCCAGATTTGAACTCAGGAAGATGAATCTTTCTGACTCCAGGTCTGGCTCTATCCACGAAGTCACTTAGGTGCCCAAACATATATTGAACACCTACCATTTATCAAGCAGTGTGCTAAATTCTGGGACTACAAAGAGGTAAAAAGATAGTTCCTGCCTTCAAGGCACTTACTATCTAATGGGGGAGATAATAAGCAAACAACATGTACAAACAAGCTATATACAGGATAAATAGGAAGTAAATAGGAGAAGGCGGTAAAATTTAAAGGGGTTGGGGGAAAAAAGTCCTGTAGAAAATGGAATCTTAAAGGGCTCTTGAAGGAAGCCAGGGAAGCCAGTAGGCAGAGATGAGGAGGGAGAGAATTCCAGGCAAGGAGGACAGGAGACAAGAGAAATGCCAGGAGTCAGGGATGGAGTGTCATGGTTGTGGAATAGCAAGGAGGTCAGTGTCACTGAATTGAAGAAAAAGTATTGAGAAGTAATATATAAGAAGACTGAAAAGTATCTGGGGATTAGGTTATGAAGGACTTTGAATGCCAGAGGATTCTGTATTTGATCCTCGAGGTAATAGGGAGTCACTGGAATTAATTAAGGAGATTGGGGGTGGTATGGTCAGACCTGTGCTTTAGAGAAATTACTTTGATGGCTGAGTAAAGGATGAATTGGAGTGGGGGGCTGGGAGACTTGAGGCAGGCAGATGCACTTTTGATGGAACCTTGAGTGAGCAACTGTATGGTATAGCAGCTAGTACACTGGCAGAGCGCCTGAGTTTGAATCCTGAATTTTCTCCTTATTACCTGTCTGACCTTACGTGAGACATTTCGCCTTCATAGGCCTGAGTTTTGCCTTTTGTAAAATGGGTTCTGGATTATCTTTAAGAGGGAGGTGGAGAGTAAGGTTTAGTGGAGTCTCAGATCAGGACTCAGAGAACCTGTATTCAAATCCTGGCTCTAGTATATCATGCATTCAGTCCATAAACACTTTTCAAACTTTTGCTATGTATTGGGCATTATACTGAGTGCAGGAATACAAAGAAAGGCAAAAGACAGTCCTTGCTTTGAACAATGGGCCAGCTGCCTAGTGTAGTAAATAGAGTTCTAGCCCTGGAGTCAGGAACACTTGAGTTCAAATCTGGCCTCAGACACTTAGCTGTATGACCCTGGGCAAGTCACTTAACCCTGTTTGCCTTAGTCTCCTCATCTGTAAAATGAGCTGGAGAAGGAAATGTCAAACCACTCCAGTATCTTTTCCAAGAAAACCCTAAATGGGGTCGTGAAGAGTTGGACAGGACTGAAAAATGACTGAACTACAACACACACTCTCTAAGGTAATTTCCAGTTCTAAATCTATGATTCTAATCCTGCTCTCCAGATTACAATCTTAGTAATATATCATTTACTGCTTGTATAACCTTGAGCAAATTACCTAAACTTTTTGGGCTCCATTTACTCCAACCGTTAAATGAGGGAGTTGAACTGTTATCCTATATTCTTAATCTTTTTTCCTGTCTTGGACCCCTTCTCAGTCATATTTTACTATTTACCTTCATGACTGAAAGAAATGCTAGCTTTTAGTGAGAAGTTAGTGAAAATAAAGTTTTTATTTATTTTTTTCATCCCACTCTCCATGTCTATGGACCCCCGAGTTAAGAACTCACACTAGATGGACTCTAATTCTCCTTTTGGTGGAAAGGTCAGGCAGAATTGAGCTCATCATTTTCACTTTTGGCTCTCCTAGAATACTCGGGAACCCTCCTTTCTCTGTTACTCTCACTCATTTTCTCTCACTTCTTTGATAGAGATTGCTTTCGTCTGCCCTCAGCTCCCTGCTGAGATCCTGAATTTCCACTTTTGTTCCCACCACACCTTGTTTGTTGATTAGGTCACACACAGGGCTCAATCAAGTAGCTGAGAGTTAATGTGACTAAGTTTCCTGGATCTAGATAGGGGTGGAGAGGAGGACAGAAATGCAATGTGAATGCAATTAAATTTTTTAAAGTATTGAGCAACTGTACCCCATTAGAGAATCAGAGACATTTTCTTTAAAAAAAAAAGACTGTTTCATTTAATTTCATACATTATGAATCACATTTTATTAGTCCTTTTTTTTTCTGAAGCCACATATGTACTTAAATAGAAATAATAGGTCATAGATTTTCCTTAATTAGATCCTTTTGGTTTTTATATTCCCTGTACCTAACGCAGGACTTCTCACATGGAATGTTTTCATAAATACTTATTGATTGATTTAGAACTGGAATTGACCTCAGAGTTCAGTCTAGTTCAACCACCTCATTTTACAGATGAACCAGACAGGTTCACAGGCAGGGGTATACTGGCAAATGTTTAACAACTGGCTGTCTAGGGGGAAAAAATCGTTAGCACGTTCACTTTTAAGTTTAATCTGCCTAATTAGCATTTTCTATATCACTTTATTAAGCACAGTCAAACAACAACAACAAAATTAATATGATGTTGTTGTATAAACAATATATCAGGTATTTAACAATATATTCCTGATTTGCAACATTTACTGATGCTCACACTGAAAATTTAACAGTGGTTCTTTCAAGCAGGAACTGACTCCAGCACCCCTCTATTCATGGGGATCATGGATATGGAGTTGGAAGGAAATTCAAACGTCATCTTGTCCAACCCCCTCCCTCATTTTACAGATGAGAAAAATGTGGCCTAGAAAGGTTAAGTGACTTGTCCAGTGTCACACTAGCAAGTGACAGGATCTGAACCCAGTTCCTTTATAGCATCAGTTTTTATGGCATACAGTTTCTTCCTTTGGTTGCCAGTGCACTCCTGGTTTGTCCTTGAATGAAGGAGTTGCACTCCCTCCAGAACATTTCCACCATATCTTGAAGAGGCAGACAATGTTCTGATTGTTTCTGAAACCATTCTCTGGGTCTGTCCTGTGTTCACAGCTCTGTTCTCTACATTTACTTTGAAGGCTGTGCAGCTGATCTAAAAATATGCAGAACAATAGGACAATAAACGTTTCAAGATCCCGTACTTTGCTCAAATGCCAAAGTTTAAATATATTTTTTGATGGTTTAGTATCTTTGCCAATTAGTGGCAAGATCTTTAAGTCAAAGATTCTCTTTATTGTCATATGATATAACTCTTGAGCACACTGTCTTCTTCACTTTATTCTTGTTTAGTCAATTAGTCTTGTGACTCCATTTGGGGTTTTCTTCGCAAAGACACTGGAGTGATTTGCTGTTTCCTTCTCTAGCTCATTTTACAAATGAGGAAATTGAGGCAAACAGGGTTAAGTGAGTTGGCCAGAGTCATACAGCTAGAAAGTATCTGAAGCCAAATTTGAACTCAGCTTCTCCTGACTCCAGGGCTAGCACTCTTTCCATTGCACCACTTAACTGCCCCCTTTTCCTCAGTTACATCTTCTCATCCTTTGTTGCCACAACAGGGGAGAGCATGCAGCCATTCCTAAAGGGTTTTTGTCAAATGTCCATTTTAGGAGACTTGTTTGAAAACTTTAACACAGATAGTAATGTAATAATACAGGTTGTAGAGCAGCCTTATTTTTTTTCTTGACTAGCTGAAGTTGCTACTGATTTTCTCTGAATTTATTCCATTTTTCAAGATTCTGCATTGTGAAGCTTGAGGTCAGTGATGTCATCTCTAAGAATATTCACTCCATGGCATAAAGAGCCAATATAGTGGAGCACTAGGTTTAGACTTAGGAATGGTCTGGGTTTGAATCTTGCCTCTTGAATTTAGTAGCAAGTACTATAGAAGTGTTATTTATTATTATGATATTCAAATTGGGATAGAGGGTAACTTTAAAAAAAGCATCCTTTTATCCGTAATGTTATGTTGATGATGATGATTATGATGATGATGATGATGATTAATGATGATATCTCACATTTCATGATGCAGTGGAAAGAATACCATGTTTGGAGTCAAAGGATTTGGGTTCAAATCCCAGCAACTCTGTGACCTAGGGGCAAGTTTCTTAACCTTTCTGACTCTCAGTATCACCATCTATAAAATAAGGGGGTTGGAGTAGATGGCCTCTAGGGTCCCCTCTATCTCTAAGTCTATGCTATGGAGATTTAAGATGTGCCTAGCTCTTTATATACTGATGGTTCTTACAACTAACTACCAGGTGAGGTAGGTGCTATAATTATCTCTTTTGCAGATGAGAAAACTGAAATGCTTAATTATTTAATTCATTTCAGTGACTTGCTTAGGGTCACAAGTCCGTGTGTCATCCAGACTCCAGTCCAGAGTTCTATCTACTAGGCAAGTTTTCCCCAGACAAGCTTCCTCTCCATTTTCCCTGTGTGCTAAATGTATGCTAATTTCTCTGTAGAATACCTATGCTAAGAATGGGCTGTTGCAGTTTTAAAAGGAAATGCAAATTTACTGATTTCAAAAGCATGAATGGAATGGCAAATGGAATGCTTTGGAGGAGCTAGGTCAGTCAGCTTCTAGACTCTTTTCCTGATCCATGCTCTTCTGAATAGTAAAAGCTATTATATCTAGCCTACCCCGGATTCCCAGCATGCTTTTCTTGGCCGATGTTCTACTTCCATGGGCTACAATCCTTTCCTTGCCTTCTATTTCTTGTTCTGCAATAAGTAATTCAATCCACACTATGGTCACTCTGCTTGCTGCCCTATGACTCCATCTCTCATTGTTGCGTCTTCCCAGACTAAAATATCCTTCCTTAGTTACCACTCCCCTTTATGTTTTGTCTCTGTCACCCAATTAGAAGATAAGCTCTTTAAGATGAATATTGTATCTTTTTTGATTTTATCCTAAGAATATGTTAAGCATTTAATAATTTTTAAAAAATCATTCATTCATTCAATGGCAAAGGAATTTTAGCGGATTATTTTTAAGGAAACGAACATTTTTCTATAACAGAATATTCACCTGGGTAATGCAGTGTCTTTCTCTGATTTCAAGTTGGAACTTCCCTTAACTACTAGTATTCTTTCCAAGGCAAAATCAGTCTTCTGTTATTAACTATTGTTTCATACTACAAACAAAAGCCAACAGGAAGAGATAAAAGAGAAATTCCATTTAAAATAAAATCAGTACATAAAATACTTATGAATCTACCTGCCAAGATAAACCCAGAGACTATGTGAACACAATTACAAAACAATTTCACACAAATAAAGACAGGTCTAAACAATAGGAGAAATATTAATTGCTCATGGGTAGTACAAACCAATGTAATAAAAATAAGAATTCTACCTAAGTTAATTTACCTGTTCAGTGTCATGCCATTCAAATGACCAAATAATTATTTTATAAACTAAATTTATCTGAAAGAACGAAAGGTCAAGAATATCAAGGGAATCAATGAAAAAAAAAGTGAAAGAAGAGGGCCTTGCAGTATCAGATTTCAAACTATATTAAAAAAAGTGGTAATCATTAAAACAATCTGGAACTGGCTAAGAAATAGAATGGCAGATCAGTGGAATAGGTTAGGTATATAATACACTACTAAATGACCATACTAATCTGGTGTTTGATAAACCTAAAAAGTCAAGTTTGGGGGTTAAGAATTTAGCATTTGAAAAAAAAATTACTGGGAAAATTGTTAAGCAGCTTGTCAGAAACTAGGCACAGACCAACTTCTCACACTGTATACCTAGATAAGCTCAAAATGTGAATATGATTTAGACATAAAGAGTATTAGAAAATTATAGGAGCATGGAAAAAATGTACCTATTAGATCTATGGATGAGGGAAGAGTTTATGACCAAACAAAAGATAGAGAGGACAGAGAGTAAAATGGATAATTTTGATTACATGAAATTAAAAAGTTTTTGCACAAACAAAACTAATGCAGCCAAATTGAGAAGAAAAACAAGAAACTGTGAAAAAAATACATCATGTTTCTCTTATAAAGGCCTTATTTCTCAAATATATGGGGGAAAGAGTCAAATTTATTTAAAAAAAAATAAGAGCTAATGCGCAATTGATAATTGGTAAAGGTTACAAACAGGTAGTTTTCAGAAGAATATATCAAAGCTATCAATAGTCACATCAAAAAACAAATGCTCTAAATCACTACCAATTAGAGAAAGGCAAATTAAAACAATTTTGAGGTACTACCTCACACCTATGAGATTGGCTAACCTGACAGAAAAGGAAAATGACTAATGCTGGAGGAAATGTGAAAAAACTGGGACACTAATGCGTTGTTGCTAGAGTTGTGAACTAGCCCAACCATTCTGGAGAACAATTTGGAACTATACCCAATGAGCTATAGAACTGTACATATAGAACTGTACAATACCACTACTGGGTCTGTATGTCAAAGAGATCGAAGAAAAGGGAAAAGGACTGATTCTTACAAAAATATTCATAGCATCTCTTTTTTGTGGCAGCAAAGAATTGGAAACTGAGGGAATGCCCATCACTTGGGGAATGGCTGAACAAGTTGTGGTATATGATTGTAATAGAATACCATTATGCCATAAGAAATGATAAGTGGGATAGTTTTGGAAAAAACCTGGGAACATTTACATGAATTGATACAAAGTGAAGTGAGCAAAACCAAGAGAACATTGTATACAGCAACAGCAATATCATACAGTCATCAACTGTTAATGACAACAATTCAAGACAATTACAAAGAACCCATGATGAAAAATGTTATCCACCTCCAGAGAGAGAACAGATAAACTCTGAATGCAGATTGAAGCATACTTTTTTATTTTCTCTATTTTTCTTTTTTTTTTTGCTTTCTTTTGCAAGATGACTAATATAGAAATATGCTTTGCATGACATCACATGTATAACTGATATAAAACTGCTCAACTTCTCAAGAAGGGGAGGGTGGGAAAGGGAGGGAGAGAATTTGGAACTCAAAATGTTAAAAGAACTTTTTACATGTAATTGGGAAATATTTAATGAAATAAAAATATATTTGAAAAGGTATTTGCTTATTTCATCTAAAAACAGCTTCCATGTGCTCCAGTGTTTATTTAGTGATCTCTGATTCAAAGAGCACTAGATCTGATTTCAGAGGACCTGGGTTCAAATCCCTTCTGACTCATTTCTTTTTCCAGTTAACATATATGCATTTGCATAGAAGATTGCTGGAGACACAATGTTCTAACACAAAGGAATGACTCTCTCATGAAAGATATTTCAGATTCTCTTTGGCAAATTGGGGTGTAGGAGCAGAGTCTGGGAAGACAAGGGTGCAAAGGTTTTCTCTTGGCACCCACACAAAGCCAGGCTCCACCTATTTCACTGCCTGTTAAGTGAGCCCTAATTTTTTTTTAAAGTTTTATTGATGTGTTTTGTTTTTACATTACAAACATTTACAACTTACTCCTACTTTATGAGAAATCTCTTGTAAAAAGTAAAATAGTTAAGTAAAATTAATAATACAATGACCTCATCTGAAGTACATTTAACATTCACATCTGTAGGACAACCCTTCTTTAAAAAACAAAACAAAACAAAACAACAACGAAACATTTATTTTCTCTCTCCCACCCCTACTTTATTAGAAAAAAAGAAAAGAAGAGAAAAACAAATTTCTGTAGTAAAACACATTTTTTTTTTTTTTTAGGCAATTGGGATTAAGCAACTTACCCAGGGTCACATAACTAATGAGTATCAAGTGTTTGGTCTGAGGATTTGAACTCAGGTCCTCCTGACTTCAGGGCCAGTGCTCTATCCACTGCGCCACCTAGCTGTCCCTAACATATTTCTTTCAATGGCTATATACGATCTATTGTTATTGTTGCTGTTCAGTCATTTTCAGTTATATCTGAATGTGACTCCATTTGGGCTTTTCTTGGCAAAGATACTGCAGTGGTTTTCCATTTGCTTGTCCAGCTCATTTTACAGATGAGGAAATTGAGACAAGCGGGGTTACGTGACTTGGCCAGGGTCACACAGCTAGTAAGTGTCTGAAGCCGAATTTGAACTCGGGAAAATGAGTCTTTCTGACTCCAGGCCTGGCACTTTACACACTGTGCCATCTAGCTGTATATGTATATATGTATGTAAAAATATGTTTGTGTGCATATAACTTCTGTACCTAAAAACCATCACCTATCTATAATCTATAGCATGTTTCATCATCATTCCTCTGGAATCACAAATGATCATAGTATGTTTCTTACATGTTTTTACAGTGTTGTTATATAGTTCTTCACTAGGATCTGCTCATTTCATTCTTCATCAGTTCATAAAAGTCCTTAAAATTATTCATTTTTTAATATTAATGTTCTACATTTTTCTTCCGGTCTTGTTGATAGAACGTGGTATCATTGCTACTATGCCTGCAACAGCATCTGTATCATTTGAGAAAAACACATCTAATGAAGGTGAGTCTTAAGATCCACTCTTGTATATAACACTAATTTTCTTTTGTTTCCTGTACTGTATTTTCTTTGGGGGGGCATTTAGGCAGTGCAGTAGCTGGAGCTCCAGGCCTAGAATCAGGAAGATTCAATTTCCTCCGGACTCAGACACTTACTAGCTATGTGACCCTGGACGAGTCACTTAACCTTGTTTACCTCAGTTTTCTCATCTGTAAAATGAGCTGGAGAAGGAAATGGCAAAGTATTCCAGTATCTTTGCCAAGAAAACCCCAAATGAATAGTCCAATATAACTGAAATGACTGAACAACAACAAAAGTCTTCTTTGGACTGGATGTTTGGAAGGGGCAGAGTCCCCTGTGTGTAACAGCATTCCCTTTCCTGTTGCCCTTTTTAGGCCATAAGAAAAATTTTGAAAAATGAAGTTAGTTCTCTGGTGCTTCCAACCCACAGATCCCTCCTAATTGATAGGTTATTGCCCATTTTCAGGTGTACCTCCCTAACATTATAGGTGGTTCCTAGACTTGTACATATGAAGTGTTGGCCTTAGAGTCATACTGCAAAAGCTAGAGAGGATTTTGCTATTTTAAGGAGTCCTGTGATGAATCCTTTTATAAACTAGGGAGGGTCCAAAGATCTTCAATGAATGATCTCAAGATCATTCCATGTGAGGGTGATTTTACCTGGGGAAAAGAAGACTTAGAGGATCAAAATGTGCTTTCAAGCGTTTTCTGTTAAAAAATACTTTTTGGACATCTTTTGTTTTTTACATGAATTACATTTCCAAATACAGCTCTCCTTACTTTTCCCTTCCAGACAGCCATCCCTTAAAACAAAGAATTAAAAAGGGGTGGGGGGAACAGTTCAGCAAACCTAACTCCTATATCTAAAATGTTTGAAATTATATGCAACGTTACAAACTTACAGTCTCCTACCTCTTCAAAGAAATAAGGACAGGTTCATTTTCTTTAGAGCCAAGCTTGGTAATTATAATTCCTCACCTTTTTGCCAAAAGTGTTGTTGTTATCCTTTCCTAATGAGAAAGCTAAGAACCATATAAATGGAGTGAGTTGCCCAAGCCACCTAGGTGCTAAGTGACACAGCCTTGATGCAAACCCAGGCAGATCCCCTGACTCCAGAGCCAGCACTCCCTTCCAGCCCTGGGTCTGTGACCCCATGACTCAGAGAAGTCGTCTTTTATCAAAGACCATTTGGCTTCTTTTCTCTGCACTGTGCTGAGGACCATGTGGATGCTTA
The DNA here is from genome assembly GCF_900497805.2 of Vombatus ursinus. NCBI lineage: Eukaryota > Metazoa > Chordata > Mammalia > Diprotodontia > Vombatidae > Vombatus > Vombatus ursinus. The sequence goes on from NW_020954550.1 coordinate 18,267,650, forward strand.
AAAACCAGTAACGTTAGCAGCCATGATGACGATGAAATAGCAGCACGGTGAGTCAGAGGCCTGGGTAGAGAAAGAATGTCTGAGTCTTAGAATTCTTCTATAGGACCTTAGATAAAGGGGTCTTGAACCATACTGTCTCAACATGCCCCTGCCCAGAGGATCACAGAATCATGGATTTACAGCTGGAAAGGACTCTTGGCATCATCAAATACAATGCCCTCCCTTGACAGATGGAAGTCAGCAGATTAAGCAGCAATAATAATAATATTAATAGACAGCATGCATGTAGCACTTTAAAGTTTACCAAGCTCTTTATATTTTATTTCATTTGATCCTCACTGTCACCCTTGAGGTAGGTGCTATTATCATCGTCATTCTACAGATGAGTAAAGTGATGACAAGAAAAATTAAATGACTTGTCCAGGGTCACAGAGCTAGTAAGTGCCTGAAGCAGAATTCAAACTCAGCTCTTCCTGACTTCAAGTTTAATACTCTGTTCACTGTACTATCTACCTGCTGAGTAGACTCACTAAAAAAAATTTTTTTTTCTGGTTGTATATTGTAAGCCCTTCTCAGATTCTTTAAATGAGATCAGAGTTGGTTTTTTTTTTTTTTGTCATGGACCCCTTTATTATTATTTTTTTAAATAAAAAAGACAATTGCACATGAAACTTCAAATCTTTTATGTACAACTTGTTATTCTTTTTAAATATATAATAAAGTTATCATGTAATTTCATGTAAAATGGTCCCCTTTCGTAGTCTGATGAAGCCAATGGAGGCCCGCTCAGAATAATGTTTTTAAATATATAAGGTAAAATAAATAGGATTTCAAAGCAAACCAATTATACTGAAATACAGCTATCATGCACACAGAAACACAAACCTAAGTTCGCAGACCTAGATTAAGAAGCAATCTTTGGCAATTAGCTCTTAGAGTGAGTGCTCCAACAAGGGCCTCCTACAAAATTCTTCTTGGTTGTCCTGGGGCTGCAAGAAGGTTTCTGGGAAACATGCTTCAGGCTTTTGTTAAGGTAGTCCCTCTAACTTGCATCCCCATCTCAGTTAAGGAGATGCTTCAAGTTGCTTTATTTTTATGTTGTCCTGTCATTCGGACAACATAAAAATAAAGCTTTTGCAGTGTGACTCTAAGAAATCCCTTATTCTTTCAGACACTGAATTTCCCTTCTTGGTTAGGCTTGGGGTAATTCACAGAAGCAAAGCAAGCAAAGGGAGTGGAAAGAGGGGAAGAAGGGGGGGGCGGGGAAGCATAGCAGGATCTTCCCCAGCTGCAGGCATCATCTTATTTCCTGGCTGGGTACATTCAATGGGTACCTGCATAGGCAAGCCAAGAAGGAGCCGCCTGGCAAATGGAGGTTAAAGAGTCTGCCAAAGTCAATCCTTGGGGATAATAACCAGCTTCCTCTTCCTTGCTTTAAAAAAAAAAAGATTATTATTTAAAACAGAAAACCTTGTTATTTCTGAGAGCCTTAGAGAGCCTTTCTCCCAGGTTTCAGATTTCAGGGAGTGAAACAGGAAATACCCTTCCATTACAACTTCTAAGGTCAATTGATTGCAGGGCTGGTTCTATCCAGGGCTAGACTTGGTGCCTTGGAAATGTCTACCTTTCCCTCCCTCCCTAGTTGTGGTATGTGGATCCTTCTTTATTTGGTAGCATGTTTGAATTAGCTTGTGTTGTCTGGTTCCTTTATAACGTGTTCCTGAAATGACCGCATTTCTGTTCTCTAAATCATTGGGACATCAGCCTTGTTCTTTAAAGGGCCTTCCCTGCAATAGATGTTCATCTTTCCAGTAAAACAGTGTGTCAAGCGAAAGAAAACTGGTTTCTCCTGGGTGGGGCTTCAATTTTCTTTCCTTTCTTTCTTTTTTTTTTCTTCCCTAGCTGGAAGATATAAATGATGTTCTTTCAAAATGACAGCTCATGGGAATCCTCATTTACCCCCAGTAGATGAATTGTTTAAATCCCTTCCCCTGACTTAAACCTGAAAAAAATGGATTGAAAAGTACAATTTATTCCCTATGATCATGATGCATTTAGCCTGCCACTCATCACCCCAACCCTCCCCCTCTACCTCTTATGCAGCCACATGTTTGCAATCCAACAGTAATTGGATGGGTACCTCCAGGTGGTTTTGAGTTACCTGAGAGAAATCATTAGGAAAGGATAGACACAAAAAAAGGGTGTACCTGTGAAATGCAACTAATTCAGTGGCTCGAGCTACCTGAACTGGCAGAAGAAAATCCCTTATTCTTTCAGATACTGCATTTCCCTTCTTGGTTAGGCTTTCACACCTTTCATCTTTTAATTGAGGAAAACCAGGTTTTAAACTGGATCAGACAATCATGGTTCAAAGCCACTGAAAATCTCTCGAGGAAAAACAAATAAAATCCCATCTTCTACAAGAAGCCTTTCCCAACCCCTAATTCCAATGCCTTCTCTCTGTTAATTATTTCCTATTTATCCTGTTTACAGGTTGCTTTGTATATATTTGTTTGCATGTTGTCTCTCCCATTAGATTGTAAACTAGTTGAGGGCAGAGACTGTATTTTGCCTCTTGACTCAAAGTAAGTGCTTAATAAATGTTTACTGAATGGAGGAATGAATTTTAAAAGACTGATTAAAAAAATCAAATATTTTTGTTTTTCTTTTTAAAAATTACATTTTATTGATATCTTTTGTTTTTATAGTATCTATACTTCTAAATGTATTTCCACCTTCTCGGAAAGCCATCCCTTATAACAAAGAATAATAAGGAAAAAAATTATCAGCAAAAATAACCAACACCTTGAAAAGGTCCAACATCAATATGCAGTGTTCCATAGCCATAAAGCCCCTCCCCCTACCTCAGCTAAGAAAGCAGGAAGGTGCCTTATTACACGTTTTCTTTAGGACTAAGTTTGGTCATTATAAATTTACAACATTCAGTTTGGGCAGTCAAATATTTTTTCACTTGAAACTCAAACAGAACTTCAGTTAGATTTCTTTATTTTCAAAGGCTGTAAGTTTGAGTGATTTTCTTTCTGCATATTTATATATTTACATTAAAATAAAAAGGGCACTTTGCCTGTTAAAAGGCCATGTAAAGGCCATATCCTCTAGCCTTGAGCTTTATTCCCTATCCTATTTGAATGATTACACAATAGTTCATGCCCAGACATGTCTCTTAGGTTAGATACAGTTTCACTACAGGAATCTAGTCACAGTATATGAAGTGATAGGGAAAAAAACATATTTCAAAGCCAGATATATAGGCAAATATACTTTTAAAGACCATTTTCTAGACATATTTAGCCTACAGTACACTCGATTCTCCCCTTTGTATAAGAGGGGATGGCAAAAAAGGCCTTCTCTAATGGACATGGCCAGCTTCTTATGTGAATGACCTAGATCATGCGCTGGGGATTATGAGCAGGGGAATCTGATCTCGTGTGCCCTGCAGGGAAACAACTGAGTCAGAGAAACATACCCTGGAGCTTTGTTGTAGAGCACATGTGTACTATGGGCTCTACCCAACTTAACATTTGTCATATTCCAGGCCATGCCCTATCTTGGGGCTACCTACCAAGTCTTTCCTCCCTGGAATTGCTCCTCCTACGTGCCTTTGCAAAAGGGCTCTGCCATAATTCATTTATGCCTTGTATTTTTTATCTGTGTACATATTGCATTTCCCTAGAAGAATGGAAGCTCTTTGTGGACAGGTATTATTTTAATACTGTCTTTGTATGTCGGGGGCCTAGAGGCAGTTAGGTGGCTCAGTGGATGAGCACTGGACCTGGAGTTAGGAAGACCTGAGATCAAATCTGCCCTCAGACACTTACTAGTTGTGTGACCCAGAGCAAGTCACTTAAACTTCTGTTTGCCTTAATCTACTGGAGAAGGGAATGGCAAATCACTCCAGTATCTTTACCAAGAAAACCCTATTGATTGTATTGGCATGCTGTGGGCTATGGGCTCATGAACGTGACTGAATAACAATAACAAAATGCCTAAAGCCTAGCACAGTACCTGGTATATAGTAGGTAGTATTTACTGAGTTGAATTATTGTCACTGAAAAAGATTCCTCTATTCTTTGGATTATTATTGTTTCCTCCATTCTATGGCCCATGCTCACTTTGCGAGTCAGATTTTAAGGAGGTCAAGAAGAATAACCAGAAATTTCCAGAAATTCATGTATCCAGTGCAAAGGAACCTATTCTCTTTTCATATGAGACTTAGATTCATAAACATTTCTATTCCTTGCCAGATTGAAAGTTTATGAATCACATTCAAAAAGGAGGCTCCTTATACTGAACTTTTAAAGGTACTGAACTTTTAAAGCTATTTCATGGGAATAGCCTGAGTTCCAACCTAAGCCTCCATGGCTCAATGGTTAGGTTTTAATGACTTAGAATGAGTGAAAAAAGCAATTTTTTTCTGTCCTGGCCAGAAACTTTGAGGGTCATCTCCTCCCAGATTGATATTTTTGTGATGTCAGCCATCTTTTGTCTCAACTCTTACCTAGCCTTTAGTCATTGAATGGGTGTTGCCTGAGACAAACTGAGATCTGGGAAAGAATTTAGAAAGGCCAAAGTCTCCCACTGCATCTTAGCCATTGCCAGTTGTCTTGACTTTTGTCTTGCCACTGGATTTCATGACTCTGGAGGAGAAAGTGAGGATGACTTTCATAGCTCTGCCTCATTTAAATTCAATTCACTGGCAAGTGAAGACATTACCCTCATGATGTCATTGGTCCTCTTTGAAAATAATGGGCTATCATCACCAACAACAAACAACAACATTTGGGTCTGTTGGTACAGATTGTTATAGAAATGGGTTTGGTTTGAGTCTTTCTGGAACGTTGGTAAAATTCTCTATTATGGCAAACATCACTCATCCTCAAGGGCAGGGTGACAAAATTAGCAAAGCCATATGGAAAGTTCAGGGGAGATGACAAAAATTACTTGATTGAAACTAGGCTGTTGAAACTGACTATTCATCTATACCATATTTTCTTTGGAGGGAAAATTAGCCTGAAATGATTTTTAACCACCGGTGAAAGTTTAGCAGTTTTAGCACACTTGCTGGGTTTTATTCATGGTATATTCAGGTCTCAAAGCAACACTTGATTAATGACAGAAGGTCATTAATTCACTTATAATAGGCTGTGTTTACAAGATTCCCTATAACTTGTGTATGGTGACTAGCAAAGCAAGCAAGGATCAAAGCAAAAACAAGACACTACTCATAGGGAGACCTTTGATAAGCTAATTCATTCTTCAGCAGTTTCTGGCTAGCCCTGTGATGGGAGGTGAAGCGCTTACTGCCAAATCCTTAATATATCCATTTTATTCATGGCAGCTCTGCATGACTCCCATCACTCTGCCTGGTACCCATGTAATGGGCTAAAATGGACTTTTAGTTTCAGTTCTGGACCATAGAGCAAGGATTTTATTATAGATGACAAATCTGTTATAAAAAAGCAACCCAAACATTTCATTTAAATTGGCCTGATTTAAAACCCACTCACTGATACAAAGTTACGAGTTAAAAAATAAAAAAAGAACCTACAGTTTCAAAATGATAGCTTCTGGTTTTCTCTTTTTCTTTCTCCAACTCAGTAACAACATTTTTGAGCACTTCCAATTACCTTTTTTTTTTTAAACTTATGCTTCATTGTCATAGGCATCACTACTCTCCAAGGAAGCCCAGCTCATTCCTGATGCTCTGAGGAAATGAGGGGCCCTCATTCTTCAGAGGATACAAGGTGGCAATGGTTCTAGGGGCACTAAGCTGGGGAGGGTATCATAGAATCACAGAAGATGGTACTTCAGAGGCTGTCTAGCATAATCCATACCTAAACAGGAATCCCCTTCACAAACTCCTGGACAAGTGATTATCCTTAGATTGAAAATGTCTAGTAACAGGGAACCCGACAGTTGGTCTATCAACAAGCTTTTATTAAACACAAAGTATATGCAAACTTCTGTGCTAGGTGCTGGAAACACCCAGATAACAGTGAAAGTACCCACCTGAGGAAGCCTTTTGAATAGCTCTAAATAAGAAGTTAGTATTAAACTTAAAAAGAAAACTTATATTAACACAAAAACTACCCAACATTTTTGGAGGAGTAATAAATCCTATCATCCTCACTCTGAAATGTGTGGAAAGTTATTTCACTGAGTATATTCACCTCTCCATCCCCTTCTTTATGCATCCCCATTAGGCATGCCTTATAACAGAAGCTCTGGTTCACATGCATGCCTTGCGTACAGTAGGGCCTCAATAGATTCTGGTTTTGATTGTTTGATTAAACTTCTGCATAACCTTTCTCAAGGAACTAATCGAGTACCAGGTATCCAAGAGGACCTTAGTAATTTATAGGCCAAATTTTAGGGAAGATGCTATCCACATGTCATCTTGGGCATGGTGGAAAGGAGAAAATCCCTTTCCCATACTTTCTGGTCAAGAAGCATCTGGCTATTTAGGTGAGTTCTTGATGAATCAGTAATCTGGAATATCTGGGAGCTGTGGGGGGCTAGAGAACATACCTCAGACAAATCCTTTCAGAGTGATATCTCCTTCCCTGCCACGCCCTCGTTATGCACTCCTCATCTGAAAAGGGCTCTGTGGGTATGGCTGAGAATAAGGGAGGAGTGATTTCTCCTTCCACAGCATGCTGACTGTGCCAGCATGTGGTTACTATACAGATTTGTTCCCCTCTGTGTGTGGGAACTGACATTGGACTGGGGGTGGGGCCAGCAGGTGGCGGAGAGTCAGGCTGGGAAGAGAATGCTAGCAGCAAGGGGGAGGAACCGTTGCATGCTTTGGCTTGGGGCCTGGAATATAAATATAAATTAAAGCCATTCTGTGCTTAAGAACCCAGCTCCCTAACGATTACCCTCAGCAGGTAAGTACTATCAGTATCCAAGAACATTCACCTAGAACATGAGGCTGATGTCAGGGATTGAAGTCTAAGGCAGGGCTGGTCAACAGCAGGAGCTAGAACCAAGGCACAGCATAAAATTAAGGTGAGAACCCAGCTCAAGAATACAGACAAGGGCAGAACAAGGCAACGACACTGAGCAAGTAAAGAAGAACTCCAAACCCAGACAACAGATCTCATAGTTATCATCAATTCTGCTCGACCATCATAGAAGCACAGATTGAGAATTGGAAGGTGTCTCAGAGGCCATCTGGTCCAATCTCCTGCTTTAACAGATGAGGAAACTGAAGCCTAGACAAGTTAAGAGACTTGCTCCAAGGTCATTCATGCTAAAAAGAAGATCCAGGATTTGTACTAAGGTCTTCTGATTTCAAGTTCTGCTTCAAAGGCCAAGTTAAACAACGAGCCTCTGTATGTGTGTGTGGGAGGAGTTGGAAGGGTGATGATGGAGGTAGTGAAGGTGACAGTGGTGGTAGGGGTATCCAACACCAGTGCCAGGGATCCAGGCAAATTCTAAACATTTCCAGCTTTCTGCATATACAGAGAGTTGCTCCCTATGCTGCCCTACAGCTTGGTGGGGACAAGGTCAGGAAACCATTTCCTAAGGCTGGGAAATGCCATTGAAAGTAAGAAAATGGCTTCAGCATAGAGAGGTGGCCTGGCAGATGAGCTAACTGGTCCAAATGAACTTAAGCCATGGAAAGCTGGGTTGAGGTAGCCTCCTTGTATCTCCTGGCAACTTCTCCTGTCATGCTGAGGTAGCTGAAGATTTAATCCACACTTTTCCACTTTGGGACTCAAGGGACTGCTTCTTTGGGTAAGAATTATTGAGAGGAAAACTGAAGTTGGTCCCAACCTGAGCCTCCTCTACTAATCATAAGGAAAAAACAAACAAACAAAAAAAACCAAAACAAAACCCAACAACAACCACCTCAGAATTCTAAAATGCATTTCTTTTTCTAGAATTAGCAAAGCATAGTGGTTAAAGTGTTGATCTTAGAATAAACCTGGGTTCTAGTCCTGCACCCTGGGTAAGAATACTTAACCTCTCACTGCTTTCTTATTGCTGTTAAGTAGTGTCTGACTCTTCATGACCCCATTTGGGGTTTTCTTGGATTGTCATTTCCTTCTCCAGCTCATTTTATAGATGAGGAACTGAGGCAAATAAGGTTAAGTGACTTGCCCAGAGTCACACAGTTAGGAAGTATCTGAGACTGAATTTGAACTCAGGAAGATGAATCCTTCTCCACTGTGCCACCTAGCTGCTCTTTCACTGCTCTAGGCAACTGTTTAAGACTTAAGTTCCAGAGAAGGTGCTGATTTACATCCACAGAGGGAGTTTCCGTGCTGGGAGGTCCACCACACCAATAAAATAACATATCTGGACTGAAAACAAATAGGAAACAACAACCTTCACACTTCTACTGGACATTCTTGGGAACCATTGTGGAATACAATGTACCAGGTGTACTTACAAATACATCTTCCTTTTTGCTGAGACATTGTGGAATGTGAAACAACTCTAGTGGAAAAAAAAAGTAACAGTCATGACCTGCATAATTATTTATTTTTCCTCAATCTGGGATAAGTACTTATCAAAGAATACACGTTTGTCTTCAGAACAAATGGTTCTGTTGGAACTAGCAATCCCTGACTGGAGTTTGAACATGCATTCTTATACTGTGCAAATACCTCAGCCTAATTTAATCATGGGCACAGGTAGGGTTTTCCTTTGGATAACCAAGCCTGTCAATGGAATGAAAACTCCACATGCTATTAGAGAGGACTTTCTATTTTGGAGTACAAATCCACTCAAGCAGGGCTATACTTAAGTCATAGATTTTTGTGACAAGTAACAAATTATTCAGATTCAGTTAAGTGTTAAATAATATTACTAATAATAAAGTCTAAAGACCCTTTGAATTTTATTTTTTCTGCAAATGGGAATAAAATTCATTCCTTTATTCTTATACCTACACATTGTTTATTATTGAGTTGTTTCAGTCATGTCCAACTCTTCATGACCTCAATTGTGGTTCTCTTGGCAAAAATACCGCAGTTTGCCATTTCTTCTTCAGCTCATTTTATAAATGAGGAAACCGAGGCAAACCGAGGTAAGTGATTTGTCCTAGGTCACACAGCTAACTAGTGTCTGAGGCCAGATTTGAACTCAGGTCTTCTTGACTCCAGGTCTGGCGCTCTATATACACTGTGCCACCTAATTGCCCCTATATTTATACAGCACAATGTTAAGTGATTTTTACAATTTAGTCAGCAGTTTAGAATTTAACACCTCCGGTAGCCTTGGCGGAGTGATCATTCTTCTACCTGCTACCAGATCCTTTTGTTTATTCATTGTTATCAGGTTCTAAGGCAATTAAGGGATATTTTGACATGAGTTACTAAAATTGCAACATCTCTCATTGATTAATCAATTAATTCCTCACTACCACCATAAGTCATTAAATATCATTAGTTAAATAAATCTCTTTTCCCCTATACATTTTCAACCATCTTTCTTTATATATCAAACCTCCAATCTAACCGACTTAAACAAACATCAAGGTTTCTGGTTATGTAATTTGTTAACAGTGTAACCAGCAATAAAACAAAAACACATGTGATTATTTTAATGTATCAGCTGTGAGAAAGAATGCATTCAAAGTCACCTTTAACAATCACTACAAATGCTATCTCATTTCTAAAAACAGCACTCACTATTCTACTCTCTCAGGAGAGCAAAATCTCTTTATAATCTTGCTTTGCAAAATAAGAGTTAAAATAGTTCTCTCAAACAAGTCTTTCTCTCAGTATCTCAGTCTGTCTTCATTCATGACAAGTAACTCTCCAGAATGACAATTAAACTCTCATTTTCCTCACAGATGTCTTGTAGAATGCCAATTAAGCTACAACTCCAAGATTCCAATGCCTCTTAAAATTCAGTAATAATATCTGATCTTTCTAAGAGAGGTCGTTCAAGCTGTTATTACAATAGTTCTCCAAATAATCTGAGCAACGAAGACTCATCTTTGGGATCCTGTAAATCACCTTGGTACTCAAGCCTCATCAACACCCTCTGCTCCTCTCAAGGAGGGCAGAGCCAAAAGCTTCAAATTAAATCCTCCTTTTAAGGAGGGTGCTCAGGACACCCATCTCTTCATTTCCCACCCAGTTGCACTCATTCTGGACTTCTTGGATTTATTACCATGCACCCCAAGAGCCTCATGATTGGGAAATATTATCCTGCAAGATATAGCTCCTGCCCCTCTTCTCTTTCTAGCTTTCTTTTGTGTGTTGTCTTCTTCTCCTCTTTCCATCCTCATTAGATTATAAAAGCCTTGAGAGCATAGTGCCTGGCACACAGTGGCAACTAATAAGTGTTTATCAGTTGACTGACTGACAAACTGGCCAAAAACACCTCATCTTAAATAAGAGCAATCTTGGCCTCATACACTTTTCAATCGCCTGCGTTGGCAAAATCAACTACATTAAAGAATCAGCTTGATTCTGGAGTCAGAGGACCTGTGTTCAAATACTGCCTCTATTGTTTCACTTAATACCCCTGTACCTCAATTCTTCTCATTTGTAAAATGAGTCAGTTGTACTAGATGGCCTCTGAGATCCCTTCCAACTCTAAATCTAGAAGCCTATAAGATTAGCTAAATCATTCTCAATGTCACTCTATGATGAATTGAAAACAGAAAGGAGAGAAGTTAAATAGATGGCCTGAATTTTCCAAATCCAGAATTTTAAAGTAAGCTCACACCAGATGGTTTCCAATCAACCTTAGCACCATGTACAGGGTGTCCCAAGAACTGCTATAAACAATACGGATGGAATTGCGGTCTTCTCAAGATTTCTATTTTCTTTCTGATTCTCTCAAAAAGCACAATCCATTCCCCTTCCTTTCCTTTAACCTGATTACCCTCTTCAGAAAGGCAATAAGGAAGAATGGATGGATAGATAGATGGATGGACTGATAGCTTTAGATGGATGATAGATGATAGATAGATAGACAGATAGACCATTTATTAAGCACTCACTATGTGCCAGACACTGTTCTATACAGTATGTTGAACCAAAATTCTGAAAAATCTGGATTCAAATCACACTAACTGTGTGACCATAGGTAAGTCAATTAGCTCTTCTGACTGTGTTTACTCATTGTAAAATAAGTCTAATAAGACCTGTGGTACCTACCTCAAAGAGTTGTGAAGATAAAAGGAGATAATGTATGTAAAGGGCTCTGCAGGCCTTAAAGTGCTTACATAAAGTCAGTTATTTAACTAATAACTAAATAATAATAACAGCCTTGTCAAGAAGGAAAGTAGAGCTTTAGTATGGACTTAAGGGTGTTTTCAATTTGAGTTCAAGCAGACAGAGATGAGTTTTCCCTTCCATACTATTATGTTTGTAAAAACAGGGAAGGAATTGAAAGGAACAAAGAGGTTATAAGGCTAACTAGTGGTCTTGCCTCCCCAGTTGTCTGGGAACTTAAAATTGTTCATTTCCTTCAATTTTCTATACCTTGATCTATGGATCTATGAATACCTTGAATCTTCTGTGAGAGCTGCTTATCGGCAGTGGCAACAGGGATGGCTGGCCTTTATAGAACAAGACAAAAAAGCAAAGGGAGAAGGGAGTAACTGAACTAGTACACTGTGAAACCATTGAACAGGTATGAAAATCTGTATCCATCAAGGGCTCTTGAGTAATTTGCATATGCTAAACTCCTCATGCTACCTTTTGCTCCTTTCTCCCTTTTCTGTTAAATTAAAATTAATCTTATTGCTGCAAATTATGTGAAAGGTAATTAGGAAACTGCGAAAGCACTTCCAAATTTCATACCTTCATCACTTAATGGTAATGATAACAGAGCAGGGCCATTTTACAGTAATCATACATTATGCCTTATTCATGTTTTTGGAATGATGATTTTAAGCTCTATTGACCCAATTCATTCTGACTCTGGGATAGGCTATATCAGAGAATATAAACTCAAAAGTCAATCAACTCTTTATTATCCTGACTAGGAGAGGAATAGTGGTACAAACAGCTGAATCCTCATATGATCTACCCTTCTGAGTTTCAGTTATTCAATAAATTCATCTAACACATCTCCCTAAATTATATCCTGCTTATTAAGGCAGGAAAGGATATACTGAATTTTATTTTATTTTATAAAATGTTTTGTTGATGACTTTTTATTTTTTATTTCGCAGTTGTTTCTGTATGTCTTTAATCTTTACTAATCCTGCTTCTGAAAATGAACCTTTTCTTGTAAGAAAGAACCAGAGAAAAACAAAAACATACAATAACTGTGATTGCACAGAACAATATATGCAACATTCCCTTCTTATTGCTCCCCGTCTCTGCGGAGACGAAGTCAGTATTCATCATTTGCTCTCTGAAGCTCTTATTGGTTTCAGCAAGTATTTATTAAGTGTCTGTTATTTGAAGCGCACTCTTCTAGGCACTGAGGAAGATAGAAAGAAGCCTTGGATTTGAATCTCAGCTCTCTATCTTGTTGACTTTAGGCAAATCACTAATATCCCTCCACCTCAGTGTTCCTCTATTTAAAATGATGGGGATGAACTATGTATTCTGTATGGATGTTTTGAGTGTTAATTCCTATGATCCTAAAGAAGATATATGGTTTTGCTCTCAGAGAGCTTTTAGGCTATTTGGGGGTATCAAACATGCATAAGTAGCTATAACATAAAACATATAAGTATGTGATATAGAATAGATCCAAACTGGCATGTTAGATCCAGAGGGAAAGATCATTTCCAAAGGCGGGTGGTGAGGAATAGGGAAAACTTCATGAAGATGGTGGATTTTGAATTGACCCTTGAAGAATGGATAGTATTTTAAAAGGCAAATATTGGGCAGTGGAGGTAGCATTTGAAACATAAGGAAACAAAGGCATGGAGATGGGAAAACATGTCACATGTAAAAGGGATGGTAAGAATCTAGTTCAGAGGGACAATAAAGACGTAGAAGTGAATGTAAGAAAGGAATAATCTCAGCTATCCTAAAATTCATTCGCTTGAAATGCTACCCCCTTAAATAATCTTCCTGGCTCTCCCCTCTTCTCATGTATTCACTGACAGGAATCCAGCAGACAAAAAGTCGGACACTTAACTGTTACTGATTGCCGATCGCATTTTAACCCCTTGAATTTGTTTCATGTCCGTATTCCTTTTTCAGAACTCTCCTAGACCATCAATGACCCCTTAATGACCAAATTATAATGCAATAATGACCTATCACTTCTCACCCCTACCCCACCTTTATCCCTGAACAGCCTGCAGCACTTGATGCTATTAACTACCTTTTATTTCTTTCTATACTCTCTCTTCTGTGGTGTTCTGAGACATCGTGTATGTGTTTGTGTGGCTTGTCCTTTGTTCTCCAAGAGGACCATGACATCAGGGAGATGATGACGTGACTTGCAACTGAATTTGAGTTGAGTGAGGGAGGGCTGTGCTATTCTCTCCTGATTCTCTTCCTACATCCATGACTACTCTAGTTCTTGCTCATTCCACTGGCTTCCTTTTGATCCCTAAGAGTACATTTTTTTTCCATCTTTATATCTTCAGTACCTAGCACAATTCTCGCATGTAATATCCAATTTAAAATATCTGTTGAATAGAATGGAGCAACCAGATTTTGGAGGGTCTTGATGGAAGGCTAAGAAGTTTGGACTTTGTTTAGTAGGCAATGCTCATGGATTGAAGGGTTTCAAGAAGAGGAGTGATATAGTCAGATATATGCATAGGAATATCCTGAAGGAAAGATTGAAAGGGAGGCTGGTCTCAGAAAGACTTCTTAAAAGGAGATTATACTCATGTAATTGAGTGGTAATAGGTGTGTGTACCAGAGTGGAACCAGTAGAGACAGAAAGGAGGGTACACATGCAAGAAATTTTGCAGAGATAGATTCAACATTTGTGACTAATTAAATGTGGAAGGTGAAGGAGAAAAAAGAGTACAAGACTACACCAAAACAATACCAGGTGACATCTCTCAGATTTAAATTTTTATATGTGAAATTAGGTACTGTGACTGATGTAGAAGAAATTTTCATTAATTCATCTTATGTGCAGTGCCTTAATAATTTGCTGTATCTTTGTAATACAATGTAGTATTATATAATAATATTTTTGTTAAATATCTTAATAATCTGTTGTTATTAAAGGATCTGAAAAGAAGATCTAGATAAAATTATTCTTTCAAGCTATTCTGCTATTTCAGCTATTCTAAAATTCATTCACTTGAATTGCTAACCCCTCAAACAATCTTCCTGGCTCTCCCCTCTTCTCACTTATTCTCTGACAGAAATTTAGGAGAAAAAAAAGTCTACACTTAACTGTTACCAATTGCCACTCACTCTTTAACCCCCTTCAATCTGTCTTTTGTCCTCATTCCTTTACCCAAAATCAATGACCCCCTTAATGATCAAATGATAATAATTTAATAATGCCCTCTCAGTTCTCACTCCCATCCCATCCCTGTCCCTGAACAGTTTTCTTTCAACTTATTCTGACAGAGTAAAAACAGAGGAATTGTATTCACAGGAATATTGTGTAGGTGAAAATTTCTTCATTTTCTAGGTAACAGCATGAACATACAGCAAAATGTCACAGAGATGTGCTTTGTACATTTGCTAGTGTGTGGCTTTCTCCCTTCCAGGCCTCTTGGCCAGGTGTTCTAAGATTAGAGATGGCCTTTAAGGTTAGCACAGGGGCTGGGCTATGCTTGGAGCCATAGACTCCAAGACTCCCATCTGCCAATCATTGAAAGGTGATTTCCTGACTGGTGACATCTGCTTGTTTGCCATGCTGACTGGCCTTGTGGGAAACTTCCCTGCTGACACTGGCCTGTGGACTAGGCAGACCAACGTATCACAATTGGGAGCAACTGATACCATTTGTATGCTATCACTTTATCTTTGGTATAGAGGGTGAGAGTCTTTAATGAAAGATATAGTTTTGAGGTCAGGTACTCTACTGTACTGCATATACTTATCAAATATGTTCTTGCATATCCACGAATGGCACGCTCAAAGGTTTGACACAAGAGTGTTGCTATACCTCTGAGTTAATGGTATTAAGAGTGCTTTAATTTCCATGGCACTTTTACTTTATATTTCACAAGCTAGCCTTTGATCATAGACTATTGTTTTCCTCCTCCTCCTCCTCCTCCTCCTTCTCATTCTCCTTCTTCTTCTTCTTCTTCTTCTTCTTCTTCTTCTTCTTCTTCTTCTCCTCCTCCTCCTCTTCCTCCTCCTCCTCTTCCTCCTCTTCCTCCTCCTCCTCTACCCTCACTGCCTTCATCTTCATTATCTTCTTCATTTTTGTCTTTGTCTTCATCTTCTTTTAACCAGACTCATGATTTCTTTGGTATAGGGAGCCTGGTGAGGGACTTTCTCTATCAATGCAGTTTGGTACCTGTTTAGCAACTTACTTAAGAGAATTTTTGGGAGCACAAGAGGTTTGGTGACTTCCCCAGAGTCACAAGGCCAGTATACATGAAAGATGTAACTTGGGACATTGCTTATTTTGACTTTGAAACTAGCTCCCTATCCACTGTGCCATTCTACCTCTCAATTATTTCATTAAGTTTAAATTAACTAAATATTGTTTGATTGAGCTTGTAGCACATAAATAAAACTTTTTTTCCCCTCCACACAAAGCTACATCCGTTTCCTCATCTTTTACCTGTACAGTTGACTTCTTTGAACTTTAATGCAAGACTTTAAATTTATCACCGTTACAATTAATCATAATAGACATGGTCCTTCATCCCAAGCTCTGCAGGGTTTTTAGAATCCTGATTAATCATATAATGTTATATAATGCATTATTGATCTTCCTCAGCTTTGTGTCATGGACACATTTGATTGGCTTTCTCAATATGTCATCACCCAAGTCACCAATGAAAACACTGAAAAGACCAGGGTGGAGAACTGAACTCTCTCCCCCACTTCACAGAGAGATTTCCCTCCAGTTTAATAATGATTCATTAATAGACATGTTGTAGATCTAGTTCCAAATCTAGCTAGTAATACTATACTCAAGTTGATCTGTGATCTTATTCCATTGGATGATATATCCAATGAGATACATTGTTCCTGCAAACCACCCCCTTCCACCTCCATCTATGCCTGTTCACCCTGTACCAGTCTTGTCTAGCTAGGTTCTACCATAAGTTTACCACAGTTATTCTTGCACCCCACCCCAACCCACCTCATCCTACCTGATATGCTAGAAGTCTTCCTTGCTCTCTCTCAACAACACAAGGATATCAATAGAACAGTTCTGCTGTCCACCTATTATCCCTCACCCTTGACAAAATGGCCAACTCATTTTCTCTCCCAATTATTTCCTACATTATTTCCACATATTTTCCTACATGTCAGCATTACCCTGTTGACAACTTTCAATCCACCTCTTCTTTCAGGCTCCTTGTTATATGTTGCAGCCTGTTCACACTGACCATGCTACCTTCCTCTGTGATGTGATATTTACTTTTGATTTCTTAGAGACTTCTGTGCTTAATTATCTTTTAGCCATGTAACAACAAGGTTAGAACGCCAGCACTATAAAGGTAGTTATTTTTTAGGAAGAAATTTGAGGCAATAAAAGAGGAGAGAATACAAGATACTATTGTATTTATTCTTTATTGATTAAAAAAAAATCTCCTAGTGCAAAGTGCTTTTTTTTTTCGAATTTTTTTTAAAGTGCTTTCTTGAAGGGTCTCTTTCAAATAGGTGTTTCACATGTATATAAAAATAATTTACAATTCATTGAAAGATATAAGATATAAGATAGCCTTATTCCAGGCTATCTCCCCATCATAATTATAAGGCAAGGCATAAAGCAGGGAGATATGTGCTAACAATAGATGGTATTTATGTGGTATTTTATGCTTGTATCAGGGTCTCTTCAAAAGAAGACAGGTTGGCAGGAATGGATAATAGAACAACCATTCTCATGACTTTTTTTTTTTATCTCTCCACAATCTCCTTGAGAGAGATGATATTTTGCATATATGCTCTCATGTCATGGAGCTCTGTAAGTTCCTCCCTCATTTGGGAGGAAAGGGAGCATGCCACATGCCCTGATATTCCCATAATGACTCATCGTTCCTCCCTCCTACCTCAATTTCCAGATGTTGAAATCTCTCCCTTCCTTCAAGACTCAATTTAAATGCTATCTCTTCCATTATATTTTCCCAAATACCTGTGGTGGAAAATGAACTTCACCTCCTTAACATTTCTCATAGCATATTACCTGAATTTTCTTTGCATTCTCTTGTCCCACTCTCCTTTGTATTATAATCCTTTGTGCCTTTAATTTCTATTTGATTAAAAATTCCTTGAAGGCAAGGTCTGCACCATATTTGTCTTTTTATTCCTCAAAGCAGCACAGTAGATAGACTGTCAAGGTGCCAAGCAAAAGGTGCCTTTGATACACATAGCTAGCTATGTGACCCGCAGGGAGGCCTTTAACTTCTCAGCATTCCAGGCCAATCTCAAAGACTATGTAAACATTGCAGTGAAAACTAAGTGTTACCTCCTTTGATAAAAGGGAATTTCCTCCCTTGGGGGTTCCCTATACTAGTGAAAATCTCAGATCTAAATCCTATTCCTAGTCTTGGTAACAACATAGGGCTTTATACATAGTAATACTTGATATAAATTAATCTACATTAATTTAAATAGATAAAAATCACTGATGATCTCAGACCTCTGTCTTATAACTATATCCAGATCCACCTAGTAAGGGTAAATGTGAAATTCTAATATTACTATGAAATTGGAAAAGATTTCCATTTCCTGAAGAGTCTAAGGAGTGCAATCTAGGTGGAAGATTTCTATTCAAACAAACAAACAAAACACATAATCAAGAGCAGCGCTGCCCTTTAGATAGGAGCACTCCTGCCCTGACCGTTATCTTACCCTCATCCCTCCACTTTGGAGGACCTTGTTCATCATAGACACAAAAAATTGAGATAAAAGGAAAATTGCAGAGTAACACTAAATAATATTCAAGGACCTGCACAACCAAAGCAAATTTTAGCTTATTTGTATGGGACGTATTGTATGGGATATGGCAATATCTGAAAATACCTAAATTAAGACAGCCAAATGTCCTGCAGCGAGGCCGAGCTGAGGTGACTGGTTACTTGTGCCGGGGGGCAAGCTCAGCCCTTTAGATCCCTGTCTTCACCGAAGGGGGAGGCAGGTTGGGGGTTGTCCTGGAGAGGTTAATTCACCCGCCTCCTCAGCAGTTTCTGGCTACAGGAGAGCTCTAGGGGTAAGTGGGATAGGAGAGAAAAGAAACCTTGTGGCTGCCCGGGCACGCGCGGACCAGGCTGGACCAGACAGGTACTACTTTGTCCCCAGGCGCAGAACACCAGCCAAGGGGCACAGCTTGGGGCAGAGCCATGTGCGGGAGACTGGGTTATGGGGGGTTACAGACTCAGTATGATTTTTTTCAGCCTTTACCGAAGCTGCTACTTGTCTCAGGATGCTACAGAGGGGTCCTTCGGCAGGATTGGTAAAGTCTTCTGTGTGGTGGAGAAAGGCATTTTGGCCAAAGGTAACATGAGGCAGGTAAGTGCTGGAGTGGGCCATCAATGTCATTCTGCTCTGTCCCTCCCCCCCCCCCCCCCCAGCCTCGGGCCACATTTCTGGATATCATGGAATGAGATCAAGTATACAGTTGAGACATAATAATAGCGGCAGCTAGCATTTGCATATAATTTTAAGGTTTGAAAATCAGATTACATATTATTGCATTTAATCCTCACAATAACCTTGGGAGGTAGATACTATTATTATCTCCATTTATCAAGTGAGGGAACTGAGGATGAGAAGGTTAGGTGATTTGGCCGGAGTCACACAGACAGTAAGTGTCTGAAGATGGATTTAAACTCAGGTGTCCCTGACTCCAAGTCCAATGATGTCTCCACTGTGCCACCTAGATTAGACATCTTAATTACTTTTATTTTAAACCTTGAAAATAGTAAATTTGGATTTGGAAACACTTTTTTTTTTTTTTTTGGTTTTCTATTGTTTGGGGGAGAATGGGCCTAGAATTAGCTGTAATCTCCAGAGAGGCAGATTTCAGCCCAGTGTGAAGTGAGGCAGATTGATTTAGAGCAACCCAGCCCCTGATAAACCTAGCCTCTAATGTGACTCTGGGCTAATCACTTAAAATCTCAGCGCTCTAGACCAGCATTCTCCAAACTAATGTGACAGTGCCCTTCTATTAGTTAAAAGAACAAGTATTTATTTAGAAGTTATATTCATATGTGCTATACTAATATATTATGCTGTGAAACATACACACAAAAACATTAAAAAGGTAATAAAGGTGAAATAGGCAATTTTAAAATATTTTATTTATTAATGATACAAAATCCTTTTTTTAGTGAGAACAATGTGATTAAATATATTTTATTATTTAAAAACCTATGTTCTGGGAAAAGAGCAGGCATCAATTATCATTGTTTTAGTAATTAGAACTTTTTTAGCATCTTTATTGAAAGATATACAAGATAATGGTTTATGCTTTATATATACAATATAGACAATAGTTTATATATAATATATGTACAATATTTATATATGTAATAGTTTAATATAGTTTATAGTTTATATATAATATACTATTATCATAGTATATAGTATTATAGTATGATAGATACACTATCAATAGTAGGTCATATCAATGAACTTTTTATATTAATCAGGGTAATAACTTTTATGATGCAAACTAACTCCATAAACTCATTGGTATGGGGGATCCAAGGTGAGGAGGCCAGCATCTTCTCTGCAGTATACAGACTTAGTTACTTTGAGAATTGAGAGGTTTGGACTTGCCCAGGGTCACCCGGCCTTTGTGTGTCAGAAGCAGGACATGAAGCCCAGGTCCTCCTGGCTCCACTGGCAGCTATTTACTTACTCTACCACCTGCTGCTCATAATTTGTAGCGCTTTTTACATGGTTTCTTTGGTGGCGTTATTTCATTTCACTTTTATTGGTACTTGTGTATTGTTGCTATTATATTTGGTGTGTATATCTACTTTTATATAATTATGTTCCTGTCAAACAGGAGTAGGAACTATTCTGTAAACTCTACCGAGGTCTTTCCACCCCCCCCCAGTCTGGAATTCCCCCCCCCATCTTAAGTCTGTCAAACACCTTTACCCTCCTGGTTCTGCTACAGAGGGGCTACCTCTTCCCTGACCCTCCTCCTCACAGTGTTATCTCCCACCTCAGTTTTGCTGGAGCTCTTTGTATCTCCACCTTACTCTCTGTGTAACCTATTCTACATGATAATGATTAATGTTCTTGTCTACACCTGTAAGCCCCTTGGGGGCAGGGATTGTACCTTTATCTTTGTAGTGTTAGTGCCTGATCCAGAAGCATGCATTGAGCCTGCTTATGGTGCTGGAGATACTAATGATAAATACTGACCTCAAAGAACTTTCTTGTTCCTAGGGGGAGATAATATATTCACATATGATTAATATAGATTGTTGGTGTTGTTTGCCCTTTCTGGAAGAGCACCATGCTATCAAGGAGGTGATAGCATGACGTGCAAGTGAATTGGATTTAAGTGAGGAAGGGCTGTGCAAAGTCACCAGCCTCACTTTTTCCTCCAAAACCAGCTGGGTCCAGTGTCCAGATACAGATCAGGAAGACTGGAGATGGCCCCGGGATGCAGTGGGGACCTTGGACTTTTCAAGCTAAGGTCTTTAACAGGTCTCATTTTGATTGAGGCAATATCCATTCAGTGATTAAGCCTTCATAAAAAATGAAGCAGAGAATAGCCTTTTTACCTAGTCCCTCCCCCCAAAAAAAATCTGATCTGGAGGGAAAGACCTTCTGGGTTTCTGGTCAAAACAGAAACAATTGCTATTTACATTCACTCTGAGCCAGTCCAGGCCTAAACAATGATCAAGTTGGGCTTGGCCTGTACCTATTGTTGGCCAAGCAAAAAGAGCCAGAGTGATTTGGGGTTAAGGCTGGTCTTCAAGAAAGAAAAGTAAATTAAAAAAAAAAAAGGTTTCAGAGATTAAAATTTGCATTCCCTTTGGGCACAGCACCTGTAGGTAGGAGTGTGATATCCTGTGTGGATAGAGGGGAGGGAGAGAGAGAGAGAGACAGAGAGAGGAAGGAAGAAAAAGCAAGAAAGATAGAATATTTACTAAGCTACAGTAAGAACAGTTTTTATAAAGCATCTTGACACCTGTTCCCTGCCTACGCCCCCCCCCTCCATTTTTTTAAAATCTGTGACACTCCCAGAGGTACATACAGTGCCAAGGAAAAAATTAATTGAAGCTCACAGAGAGAGCACCCGGAGCAAAGGAGAAACACAGATCTGGTCACAGGAAATCCTTTTCTTCCCTTCATTGGACGGCTCAAGAAGTTGCCCCTCATTGTGGTGAATATGAATACGGACTGTCCTAGGCTGCCAAAGCAGACCCTGCCATTGGGTGATCTGGACACAGATTATATTTAAAATAAAAACACATTGATTTTGGGGGAATCTGGAAAGGCCTTCTTGAAAAAAGTGGCACTTGAGGGGCAGCTCGGTGGCACAGTGGATAGAGCACCAGCCCTGGAGACAGGAGGACCTGAGTTCAAATGAGGCCTCAGACACATAACTGTACTAGCTGTGTCACCCTGGGCAAGTCACTTAACACCATTGCCAGACAAAACAAAACAAAAAATAGAAAGAAGAGGCACTTGAGCTTTAATTCCAGGGGTATTACAGGTTCAAGAGATGGATGTCAGGAGGGGAAGAATTCCAGGCATGGGGGACAGTCTGTGCAAAGATGGAATGAAAGGAAAAAGAGTAATCTATAGATGTATTGCATGTATTGCATGTATTGCAATCTATAAATGTTTGCATGCATGCATGCATGTATACACATGCATACATTTATATACACATATAACTTTCATGTATATATTATATATATAAAAATTTTTAGTGTGAGAATATTAATCATAGCATTAATATTAGTAGCATACCCTATGTTCTGAACAGTTAGCTGCTTTTGATGTCCTTGTATTTGCTGCTTAGAATTCCTAATATGTCACACTTTGGCTGCTTAAAAATTCTGGGTACACTTTCTAAATTCTTAATTTAAATAATTAAAATTAAATAATTCCAAAGTCCAAAAAGTCCAAAAAAATTAAATAAATCCTAAATCCTTAAGAAAAATAATCCACTATTTCTTTCAAATTTATTTTAAACTATATCATAATCATTAATGTTAGGATTGTAATAATAAATTTAAATTTAAAAACTTTCTGGTCTATAGAAGTATATTATTTGTAGCAATGATTGAAATACGTTCTACTTGATTTTTTCTCAAATTGTAATTTTGATATATTTTGCATATTTAATAAAAGTGCTTTTTATTTTAATTTCAAGAAAGAGCTATTGTATCTAAGATTTCAAAAAAGAGGGCACTATGAAATGTAAAGATAATATTGACATTTCATTCTCTGGTTTATTTGTACTGCCAACACAACAATATAAACTGTAACATAAGACACAGTAGAATTATCTTTAAAATTATCTATTTCATAACAATTGCTGATGCAAAAAAAGGCAACTTTTCAGTTTTTCTTGTAACAGGTAATATTAGGGAGTGAAAGCAGGCTTTTTGTTGTACTCTAACTTCTGCATGTCAGCTATTGTGTGCTGTTGAAAACACTTTCTCAAAATGAAGCTATGGGCATTTGTGTTGTGTTGAAGAACCATAGGCAAGATAGAAATGATGTGGGCCCTCAAGATGTAAACTGTTTTCCTGGAATGTCTGACAAATAGTGTTGCTTATAGTTGGGAGAATAGGTAGGAGAGTTCACTCATTAATTGTCAGTGGTCTCACATGCTGCATGGAATTTAACACACTAATTGAAATTTAGACAGTCATTTTAACTCTAACAGTTCAGTGTTTTAAATAAGACAAATGTTATAAGCCAGGGGCTTCAAACTTGCAGAGGCCTGCAAAACTCCCAAGTGCTGGAATCAGATTAAAATATAATTGAGAAATGTTTAACAATATAAAAAATAATACAATGCAACACAGGTAATGATTGATAATTTATGGTTTTCTAAGTCAATACATGGCTCACAGAGGTCCATCCATTTGGATTCGAGTTTGACCCCACTGTTGCAAGCCAATTCTTCTAAATTTTCATTGATAATTCAGTATTTCTAACATGGGCCCATGGATTTTGTAATACATTTTAAGTCAAATTGTTTTTATAGAGACAGGGCCTCGGAAAAAAAAATTGCCCTGGCCCCTGCATACTCTAGAGGCAACTTTGGTTAGTAGTATAAATTTAAATAGGATCAAAATCAACAAATTAATCCTTCCTGAGGTGGATGCTATTTTTTGCTTCAGAAATAGTAGTCTTTATCTTGATATATAAATCCTGGCTCAGGTAACATGTTTTATGCATGTAACCTCTATGTCAATTGGGTCCTAGCCCCTATTTGACAAAGAGATCAGGAACCCCCTTGGGGACTGTTCAGCAATATTAACTTCTATAGCTTACTCTTCGCTTGGAAGTCTTATCTGAGAATATCTGAATTTGGTTCAGATCTTTAAAAATGCTTTCACTTTCTGTAAGCCGTAAGGCTACCAAGGCAATGAACATAGATAAGATTTATTAAAGACATGTAAAGAATAGGAAGGGACTAGTTTCTTAGCTCCAAGGCAATAAAATTTCTCTTCTAGTGAGTAGTTTCCCTTGCCTCTAGAGGTCTAGTACCAATTAGTGAAGTCCCTGTCTTATGCACAACATGATATTGCAGGTCCAAACCCAATCAGTGTCAACTGCTTTCTTCCTCCCCCAGGAATGGGAACAGTGGCTGTCTCTATAGCTCTATGTAACCTTTCTTCATCATAGTCCTGTAGCTGCATGGTACTCTGTCTGGCACCAGTGGTCAGTGGGATTTCTGCAGCTTCAGACATGCTTCTTACACATCTTGGTGTTCAATTGACAACATAGTCTCCTTGCTTCAATGGTGCCATGTCATTCCTGGCTGCTTACATTTGGCAGTTTAACTCCTTTTCACTAAACTCAGGTTGGACAAAAGACCATCACAAATATTGAATAGTGAGTAAACCCCTTTATCCAAGGAAACAGCAAACAGAAATTGGAGAAATTATATTGATTAAAATATACCAAAAATACACAAGGTTAAATAAGCTCTGTAGATGGGAGTGAGATAAAAATCTCAGCTCAATCAAAAGAGAAGCTCCAATCTTACCCAAGGGGAAATTTCCCAACGTCTATAGGGTCTATAGGGAGGTAAGCGGGATGTCAGGAATACATTGAAGACCTTGCCTGTCTTATATGCATATATCTTTCCACATCTGTTTCTCTCTCTCTCTCTCCATGTTTAGAGTTGGTCCCAAAGAGAGTCTGTAACATGTAAATCTCTCTCTCTCTTTCTCTCTCTCAAAAAAAAAAGAAAAAGAAAAAGAAAAAGATGAAGAAGAATATCTTTCCTCTTGCACCAGCTCTGCTCCTTACAAATAACATTGTGCTCAGCATTCTCTCCTCTAATCCTGAGTCACATGTACTCAGCAGAATTCTGCCATGGACAAATTGTATAACTGTAGGCAAATTTGTCAAGAGAATGGTGGTGGTAATAAATTATCCCTAATGGAATAATGGAGAAATCTTTCTTTCTTTCTTTTTCTTTCTTTCCTTTCCTTTTCTTTCTTTCCTTTCCTTTTCTTTCTTCCTTCCTTTCTTTTTTCCTTTTTTCCTTCCTTCCTTCCTTCCTTTCTTCCTTCCTTCCTTTCTTTTTTCCTTCTTTCCTTCCTTCCTTCCTTCCTTCCTTCCTTCCTTCCTTCCTTTCTTTCTTTCTTTCTTTCTTTCTTTCTTTCTTTCTTTCTTTCTT
>NW_020954550.1:18292553-18351088 GCF_900497805.2 Vombatus ursinus
TTTCTTTCTTTCTTTCTTTCTTTCTTTCTTTCTTTCTTTCTTTCTTTTTTTCTTTCTTTCTTTCTTTCTTTCTTTCTTTCTTTCTTTCTTTTTTCTTCCTTTCTTCCTTCCTCTCTCTTTCTCTCAGTTTTCATTGCTACTTCACATGAAAGTTATGTGACTTAATGACTCAACCCTTTAAAAAGTTATAGACTCACACAATAGCTATAAAATAACTAAAATGGCTAGAACCTTAATTTAATATCTTCTCTGTATTTGATTCAGGAGGCATTTTATATATAAGTACTTTCTATGTATTATGAAGTCCTGGATGTATGAAAGGTAATTAATCTAGACTACTTTTGTATTAAGGAGATTTAGTGTGTGGCTCTGTTTTGCAAATGATTTTCAAAATGTCATTTAAAAAAAAATTTTTTTTTTAACACAATTGGGGTTAAGTGACTTGCCCAGGGTCACACAGCTAGTACATGTCAAGTGTTTGGTCTGAGGTCGGATGTGAACTCAGGTCCTCCTGACTTCTGGGCTGGTGCTCTATCTACTGCACCACCTAGCTGCCCCTCAAAATGTCATTTAGTAAAAGTTTAAATGCTTTTCATGGCTTGCCAGACTTTATCAATGATAGATGTACACCTTATATCTACTGTGCCTCACCTTGGTTATTAGGATCATTATCACTGTTTATTTATTGTCAGAAAAGTCCCATTTTAATTGTTTGCTTACTGTTACTATTATTTTAAAAAAATAAATACAATTTAAATAATAATTTTAAATAGTAATTTTAAATGATTATTATTTTAAAAATGCTTATTTGTATCTTTTCTTTTTACATTTCCCAATGTATCCCTCCATTTCCCACTCAGAAAGCCATCCCTTTAATGAGGAGAAGTTGGGGGGAAAGATAGAAGGAAGAGAGAGAGCGAGAGAGACAGAGAGGATGTTAAGTAATAGAAACATCAATCAAGTCTGACAGTGCATGCCGTGTCCCCCACCTTGTCAAAAAAGAGAGGGAGGTATATTCTTATATCTGGTCCTATGAACCACAGTTGATTATTATAATTATGCAGTGGTTAGTATTGATTTTTGCTGTTCAGTCAATCAATAAAACATTTATTAATTGCCTACTACTTGCCAGGTACTATGCTAAATGTAGGAGCTTGCAATCTAATTGGGGAGTGAGGGGAGAGACACAAACAAATACTTACAAACCAGCTATATGCTTGTTAAATAGGAAATAACTAACAGAGGGAAGGCATTAGAAATCAGAGGGTTTGGGAAAGACTTCCTGTAGAAGATGGGGTTATAGCTGGGATGTAAAGGAAGTCAGGGAAGCCAGCAGGTTGAGATGAGAAAGAAAAGCATTCTAGACTTTGGAACAACTGGAGAAAATGCTTGGAGCTTGGAGCTTAGAGATGGAGTGTCTTGTTTGTGGAACAGTCTCGAGGCCAGTGTCACTGCATAGAAGAGATCTTGGTGGGGAGTAAGATGTTAAAAGACTAGAATGGTAGGATGGGCTAGGTTATGAAAAGCTTTGAATACCAGAGGATTTTGTATTTGATCCTGGAGGTGATGGGGAGCCACCCAATTTTACTGAGTAGGAGAGTGACTTGGTCGGACTTGTTTTTTGGGAAAAATCATTTTGATGACTGAAGGGAGGACAGATTAGAGTAGTGAGATACTTGGGGCAGGTGGATCCACCAGCAGGCTACTGCAGTATTCCAGGTGTGTAAGGTGACAAGGGCTTGCACCAGGGTTGTGGCAGTGTCAGAGAAGGGGTCACATTCAAGAGATGTTACAAAGGCAAAATTGATAGGTCTTGGGGTGAGATATCATATGGAGTACAGGATGACTCCTAGGTCGTGAGCCTGAGGGACTGGAAGGGTGGTGGTGTCCTCCACAGTAATAGGGAAGTTGGGAGGGAAGAGTTTAGGAGGAAAGATGATGAGTTCTATTTTGGACATGTTGAGTTTAAGATGTCTCCTGGACATCTGGTTTGAGATATCTGAAAGGCAGTTGGAGATGTGAGATTGGAGTTCAGCAGAGGTGTGGCAGCACAGGTATATTTGAGAATCATTAGCATAGAGATTGCAATTAAATCCATGGGAGCTGATGAGATCAATGGGTGAAATAGGGTAGAGGGAGTAGAGAAGAGAGCCCGGTATAGAATACTGTAGGACCCCTATGGTTAGAGATCTTGATCTGGATGATGATCTAGCAAAGGAGAATGAGGAGCAATCATATAGGTGGGAAGAGAACCAGAAGAGAGTGTTATCCCAAAAACCTAAGCAGAAGAGAGTATTAAGGAGGAGATGTTAATCAGCAGTATCAAAGGCTGCAGAAAAGTTGAGAAGAATGAGGATTGAGAAAAGGCCTTTGGATTTGACAACTAGGAGATCCTTAGCAATTTTGGAGAAAACAGTTTTGGTAGAATGATAAAACTGGAAGACAGATTGTTTTGGGCTAAGAAGAGAGTGAGAGGAGAGAAAGTGGAGGCACTTATTGTAGAAGCCCCTTTCAGGGAACTGAGCCACAAAGGGCAGAAGAGATTCCATTTTCATTATGATGGTCATTGTGTATTTTGTTTTCTCTCTCCTTACTCTTATTTTTATAAGTTCTTATGTGGAGTGATATCTAACTGGTGGCAATCTGCACTAGGCCCAAGACTCAAAAGCAATCTCAGTTGGTATGATTCCTAAAGGCAGTTCTAAACAGGATCCAATATCCCAGTTTCATCGTTTCCTGCTCTCCACAATAGTAAATACAATGAGCAGGAGGTTTAATAGCAACATGGGGCTCTCTCTGGATGAACACAAAAAACCCAGACATACAGTCTATATGCCATGGGCATTTGCTGTTCAGAGCCCCAAATCCTAGACTTCTCTATCTCTACTAATCTGATATTTACCGAATCTTTGATCTCCTTCAATTCTCTGCTCACGTGACGCTTACTCTGGTAGCTCTTTTCTGGTCTCCTAGGCCCAGAGGTGGGAAACCTGCAGCCTTGAGGCCACATGTGGCCTTCTAGGCCCATGGGTGCAGCCTTTTGACTAAATCCAAGTTTTACAGAATGAATCCTTTTATTAAGGGGATTTGTTCTGTGAAATTTGGATTTAGTCAAAGAGCCGCACTTGAGGACCTAGAGGGCCACATGTGGCCTTGAGGCCACAGGTTCCCCACCCCTATCCTAGACCTTTCCATCTGCTAATGCCTCCCCCTCCTAAGTTATCTTGTATATATCTCATCTAGTTTTATATATATATATATATATATATATATATATAATATACACACACACATATACATATATACACACATATACAAGTTATCTTGTATATGTCTCATCTAGTTATACATATGTACATAATATATATGTGTATGTGCATATTGTTCATATGGGTAGATAGATAGACTGATAGATAGATAGATAGATAGATAGATGGAGATATTGTATCCCCTATTAGAATGTAAGCTCCTTAAAAGTAGGGTCTATTTAACTTTTGTCTTTGTATCACCTGTACTTAGTTCCTGGCATGTAATAATCATTTAATAAATGATTGCCAATTGAATATTTGGCCTCCTCTCACTGTGACATCTACCGGGTTGGTATACTCTCTATGTTTCCTCCTTAGCAAGTTTTTTCATTACCAAATAATGACTGCTCTTCACCTCTGTCACACTCATGTACTCTTCACTTTCCTATTCTGCTAAACATCACTATAAAAATACCAATGTAATCAACCACTTAGTAGTATCAAGGGCTTCAAATTAACAACCTCTATAACTCCCAGCTCACAGCATCTCAGGCTCCAGGCAAAGAGTTCCTTTGGTTAGGTAGATAGCATTGTGTCCTTCACAATAAGCAACAAAGTCAATACACATTCATGAGCCTTCTTCTAATATGTGAAAGTGCTGTGCTAAGCAGTTATGAATAATAATAATAGTAATCATGATCATAATCATCATCAGCATTTATGTAGCACTTTAAGACTTTCAAAGTACTTTACACATTATCTCATTTATAACTCACAACTACCTCGTGAGGTGTGCAACTGAACAGGAAAGTTAAGTGATTTGCCCAGGGTGACAGAGCTGGTAAGCCCCTGGGGTGGGATTCAAACTCTGGTCCTCCCTTAATTCCAAATTTAGCACTCTATCCACCAGATCATGTAGCAGAAAACATGATTAAGATATGTGCCATGACTCTGAGGAACTTAAAATCTAAACATTTTAGTACCAGAAGGATCTTTAAAAAAAATCTATTAGTCCAACCCTCTCATTTTACAAATGTGGAAGCTGAGGCTGAGAGGTGAATGGATTTGTCCACTGTGTGGTTGGAAAGGTGAAGTAATCATCATTCTAGGTAAAAAGTAGATCACAGAATCATAAGATCTCTGCCCCCTTTATAACCTGTGTGACCTTGGCCAACTCATTTAACCTTCATGGTCCTCAGTTTCCTCAACAGCAAAATAAGGGGTGTGGTCTTGATGGTCTCAGGGCCATTTAAACTTTAGATCAATTTAGAGCTTGCCCAAGTGACTAATCCAAGGTCATGTAAATAGTAAATGACAAAGGTTGTGTTTCCTTCTATATCCTCAGATTCTAGCCACTGCTGAATCCACCTGCTCAGTGTTCAATAAGAAACTGTCAACAAGTTTCTGGTGGATCTTGTATATGTATCCATATCTTATTTTAATTTTTCTTTGTAAATTTTTTTATTGAAGGTTTTTTTTTTAATGTGATAGTTAATTCTGGATAAATTACCCCCACCCTTGATCCATTGAGCTTTTTCTTTAAAAAGGGGGAAAAAGCTAAGCAGCACCAACTGACACAATCCTTGGGACCTTACATCCAACATTCTGCACCCAGAACCCCCCCTTCTCTCTAATGAAACCAAGGAGGTGTATTTCCTCACCCTTTCTCAGGGCTGGCTGTTCGTGATCATTGCATTGAGTTTTGCTTCATCTTAGTTTCCTTTTCATTTGCATTATTGTAATCACTGTGCATATTTTCTTCCTCTTTCTGATTACAGTTCTTTGCATCAGTTCAGATATCTTCCATATTTCTCTGATTTATTTCTTCATATTTATCGTATCTTATGCATGGTTCAGTAATGTTCATATAGTCATATACTACTCTTTGTTCAGCCTTTACATAATAAAGGGACAGCCCTTTTGTTTCCATTTTTTTGGCTGCTATATCAGCGCTTCTATGAATGTATTTTTTTTGTACATGTGGCATACTACCTTTTCTTGTTGTTGTTCAGTCATTTCAGTTGTGTCTGATTCTTTGTGACCACATCTGGGGTTTTCTTGGCAAAGATACTAGAGTGGTTTGTCATTTTTTTCTCCAATGGATCCAGTGAGTCCATTTCATCAGGTAATTAGAGGTTAAGTGACTTGCCAAGGGTCACACAGTTAGGAAGTGTCTGAGGTTGGATTTGAATTCAGGTCTTCTGACTCCAGGCCCAGTATTCTATCCACTGAGCTCCTGGCTGCCTTACTATCTTTTACCTCCTTGCATATACTTAGCTTGATGGCTTCCTTTCATGGCACAGTTAATGGACAGTATTTCAAACCTTAATTGGGACAGTTATATTTTGAAATGTTTGACAGTCATCATTTTTATGACCTTCAAGTTATTTTCTTCAGGTTAGCCTTTAATCTGTAAGTTCAGACTCCAAGACATGACAAGTTAGAGTCAGTCAAATACTCAACAATAGAAAAGACCCTAGAAGGAAAATAAAATCATCACCACAATGATGAGGCAGAGGAGGCATGTTAGGAAAAACCTCATATTGTATCTGGAGACAGAGGAACTGGATTTGAATCCTAGCTATACTCCTTTCTAGCTGTGTGACCTTAGGAAAATGATTTCTGCCAGCCTTGGAAGTGGTTTGCTCCACTGTAAAATGAATTGGTTGGACTAAAACCATTTCTAAGGTCTAAGTCCTGTGGTCTTGTAAAATACTCTTGGAGTTCCTGGTGAATGATTCTCATTCCTGGTGCAAATTCAGTTAACAATCAAGTCGTCCAGTTACTGCCTGCCTTGTCAACATTCCACTTGACAACCAAACTATGCTCTGATGGGCTTGTAAAAGTGTCTTCTTTGCTCTTAGTTTTCTCATACAATACTTTTGGGACTCTGACAGCTGCTCACAATATATTTATTAGGGATCATCTCTATTGCCCCACCCACACATAAATAATGCTGTTTGTTTGCAATAATGTTATACCTCTCAAGAAAACCATGGTGTGAATCTATGAAAGAATTTTCTACCTATGAACATTATTTGCATATGAAATTATCTTCAAAGTAGAGTAGATGAACCTTTAAAGCTTGCATCATACAAATTAGCCTGGGAAAAGCCTCAAGGAACAGACTGCAGGAAACAACTTTGTCCTAGTTCCCAGGAAGTTAATAAGCTTACCGGATTCTGTTGCCTTTCCTACTTCCCAAGTTTCAGAGTCTTAGGTACAGGGGAAAACATGGGCTTGCTTGTCCACCCATGGTCCTTGTAGTGGGTCTTCTGGTGAGGAGAAGAGAAACAGCACTTATGGTGGCCCCACAAAAAGTTCTCCTTATTCACTTTATTCATCTCATTTCAACCTTGGAGTCATCTCTCCCTCTCTGTTTCTTCCCTGGGAGTACAGTCAGTGACTCAGTCCTACCAATTTCTCCTTTGAAATGTCTCTCCTATCTCAATCCTTTCCTGTCTTTTCTTATCACTGTGGGTCTGATTCAATCAGTCAATTAATCAGAAAACATTTATTAAGTGTTGTTAAGTATGTACCAACTAAGAGCTGGGGATATAAAAAGAGGCAAAGGACAGCTCTTGTCTACAATGAGCTTATGATCTAATAAGAGACAACATATAAACAAATATATACAAAATGGGCTGTATAGAGGATAAATAGGAAATAATTAAAAGGGGCAAGGCACTAGAACAAAGAGGAGTTAGGGAAGGCTTCAGGTAGAAGGTGGGATTTTTAGTTGGGACTTAAAGGAAGCTAGGGAGATCAGTTGGCAGAAGAGAGGAGGGAGAGTGTCCTAGGCATTGGGGGGGAGGGGGGTAGCCATAGAGAATGCTGGGATCCAAGAGATGGAGTTGTCCTCATTCATTCATCCATTTGTGTATGCATGTATGTATGTATGTATGTATGTATGTATTGATGGAGCATCCAGGAAATCAGTGTCACTGGATTGAAGAGTACATTCTAGGGAGTAAGATGTAAGAAGACTGGAAAGGTAGGAGAGGTCTAGGATATGAAAGACTATGAATGCTAAACAGTTCAACATGATCTCTGGCCTTGGAAAGAGAGTGACTACAACTGGGGTTGAAAATAAGGGAACTGTGAGGTGTTCAGTAAGAAGTTGAATGGTTACTTGGGGTTCCTTTATATTGGTCCATTGCTTGTTTTATTTTTTTTCTTTTAAAATTTATTTTAAAATTTTATTGATGCCTTTTGTTTTCATATACAAAATAATGTAAGAATGGGATCAGGAAGATGATGATCACCAAAAAAAAAATGTAATTGGCTAATAGTAACAGGTTAACAACAACAACAACAAAAAATTTTAAGGCAGTTGGGGTTAAGTGACTTGCCCAGGGTCACACAGCTAGTAAGTGTCAAGTGTTTAGTCTGAGGCTGGATTTGGAGGTCCTCCTGACTTTAGGGCCAGTGCTCTATCCACTGCACCACTTAGCCGCCCCTAACAAAACTTTTTTTTTTTTAAAGCTGTACTTGTAACAAGGAGATTAATAAGGAAAGGCTGGGAGAATGATGACAGAGAGAGCAGATAGAAAGCAGAAATGGGAAACTCTTAATTTTATCTTCCTCACCATGGAGAACAATCTATAAAATTGATTGAATTATGAGAAGAATAACTCATACTTTTATAGTGCTTTAAGATTTACAAAGCTCTGTTCTCACAGAAACACTGAGAAGTTAGTAGGTAAGTGTTGTCATCTCCATTTTACAGATGAGAAAAGGAGGCTGAGAGAGCAACTAATTTGCCTACAGTTATGGAGCTTGTTAGGCAAACATTTTTTTTTAAAAATTATTTTGGGCTTAAATACTAAAACTTAAATATACAATAAAAAATAAAAAGAAACATTATAAACTTAAATACAAAACAAGAAAAAAAAGCATTGTCGTGCACAGCAGAACGTAAGAGAGGATTCAAAATATACAGCAACAGATTTCCATTTCAAGAATGCCTATATAATAAATACTACATGTTGTGTTGAGAGATGTCCATCTTTGCTTCCTTGTAAGTTTTCTTCTGTTCTCTGCTGTGCACTTGGCAAATATTATTAAGAGAGTATTGAAGCTTAGCATTAGAGAGAAGGAAACAATGGAGTCCTTAATTCTAACGAGGTTGTGTCTCAATATAGAGGCAGCATAATTATTCTAGTAGATGGAGAGCTGGCCTCATAGCCCAGATGATGTGAGTTCAAATCCTATCTCTGACCTACACTGGCTATTTGATGAGGAGTAAAAGTCACTTAACTTCTTGTCCCAATCAACTCATTAAAATGATAAATTCCCGAAGAGGTGACAGCTAACCCTGGTAGAGGGAGATGCCTATATCCATGGAATCATAAGTCTAAGGCCTTATTCCTATTGTCCAAATGCAATATTGTGATGTAGTAGAAAGAACACGGGAGCAGGCTTGTAGTTCTGGTTCTGTCTCTAGCTAGCTGTGAGGACTTGGGCAAATTTTTAAAACTTACTTAGACTTTGGCTTTCTCATCTGTCAGATGGAGATTGTAGATTCTAATGTTCTCTAAGGCCTTTCCAACTCTAACCTTCTATATGATTCTGTGTGTCCCAGGGTACTAAATCAATTACAGATTCTATTGCAGAATTATTGTTGGCAATCTTTAAGAAATCTTTTACAAAGGGGGTGGTAATAGAAGAATGAAGGTGTACATTTCCCAGAATCTCAAGAACTTCTAAGTAAGGTGTAGAGGAAGCCTGGCTGAACTGGCCCCAAGCTTTGCCTTCTTAGTTGATCATAATCTCAATATGCACCATCAGTGTGGTGCAGCTGTTAAAAATTCTAATCTATTATTACCCTAGTTTTGTTAAGTTACATTAAAAGATGTATTAGAGTGTACAGATCAAGGGAGGTTATCTACCACATCTGACTATTGTGTCTAGTTTTGAGTGACATTTAAGAAAAATGTGGGCAAACTAGAGAGTACTCAGGAGAGGACAATTAGGATGGGGAAGTATCTGGAAAATATGTTAAATGAAGGAATAATCAAGATTCGTGGGGGCAGGGTGGGAGAGGTACATTTGTGTTGTCTGAAAACATCTGAGGGGCTGTCATGTGGGAGAGGGCATAGGTTGCTTCTGTGTGACTTAAGAAGGCAGAACTGGGATCACTATGGAAAGGTTATAAGGAAGCAGTTTTCAGTCAATAAACATTTATTAAGAGCTTACTATGTGTCTGGCACTTTGCTAAGCACTAGGGATACAAAGAAAGGCAAAAACATCGTCCTGGTCTTCAAGGAGCTCACATGCTACTGGGGGACACAACATGGAAATAACTAGGTACACACAAGATAAATACAGAGGAAATTGATATATTTCTGCTTAGAATAAGGAAGATTTCTAAGGACATGAGCAGCCTACTGATAGAACAGCTTGGACTGCAAAGTATCAAGCTCCCTATTGTTGGAAGTGTTCAAAGAGGTAAGATTTGAACTCAGGTCATCCTGATTCAAAATCTTGATGCTCTATCTGCTGTAATGCCTAGCTGCCTATGATTGTACATTTAGAGCTGAAGGAGATCTCAAAGGTCATTTAGTCCAACCTCCTTTTTTTGCAAAGAAGGGAGGTCTCGGTGACTTGCCAGAGTTCACAGACGTAGTAAATAGCAAACCTAAGTCCTCTGATGCTATATCCAGTCCTAATAGGCAGAAAGAATACACATAACACCTACCTTACAGTGAGGTTAGGCGGTTCTAATTAAATAATCTGTCTAAAGCACTTTGTAAAACTTATTGCTATTAGTATTATTTGTGTGGTTCAGCATGTGTGGAACAAACAGATGTCTAATGTAATCACTGCTTCATCTTTTGGGCTTATAGAAACTCTCTTGTTGTGACAGCTTCAGAGAACACCTAATGTATTATTAAGACCAAACAATGAATAGATAGGGAAAAAAATCAACAATAGGTGGGTGGCTCTGTTGTGCTGTGCCATATCTTCCCCATTAGATGGATGGATAGGTCATGTTCAAGGGTCAAGGTGTGCTCAGCTTCCTCAAACTGAGACAAAACAAAACAAACAAACTGCACACGTCGGCACACATCCCCTACAGCTTTCATGAACTGAGGAGGAAGGACACATTTATAACAGCTTTGGGACAGTTGGTTTCCAGCATCTGAAAATACGTGTGAAGTAACAGAGGGTTTTCTGTTGGTAGCTCAGAAGAGACCATGTGGCAGGAGCCAGAGAGCTGGCTTCAACATCAGCAAGGCCTCAATTTGAGTTCTGACTCTGACACATACTGACTCTGTGACCCCCGAAGGTCACTTAATTTCTTGGTGTTCCAGGCAGCTCTTTAATACTGTAAGCTGCAAAGGTGCTGACCTGCATTGATAGAAGCAGTGACTTCATTTAGGAGTTTCCAATGTCAGTGAAATCAGAGACCAGTGGGGAATCTATCCCTAAGGTGCGAAAGAGGAAACAATCAAAACTGACATTTATAGAGTGCTTCAAGGTTTGCAAAATATTTTATGTAATTTATCTCATGTGATCCCCGAAATAATCCTGTAACATTTTACAAGAGGAAGCTTGGTGTAGCAGGAGGGAAACCTGCAGCCCGAGGCCACATGTGACCTTAAGGCCGAAGATTCCCCACCCCTGGTGTAGTGGATGGGATACTACTAGTCCTTGGTCCAAATCCCACTTCAGATGCTAGTTACTAACTGTGTGACCCTGAGTAAGTAATTTAACTTCTGTGTTTCTCAGTTTTTATTCTGCAAAATGTAAAGGGCTGGAGTCAGTGGCCTCTAAAGTCTTTTCCAGCTCTAATTTAAGTCCCTACTAAAATCTTATCTTTTACTGGAAGCCTTCCCCAACCACTCTTAATTCCAGGGCCTTCCTTCTGTTAATTATTTTCTATTTATGCTGTACATAAGTCGCTTTGTATATGTTTGTTTGCATATTGTCTCCTCCATTAGATTGTAAGTTCCTTAAAAGTCTTTTGCCTCTTTTTGTATCCCCAGTATTTAGCACAGTGCCTGGCACATAATAGGTGCTTAATAAATGTTGATTCAATTGTATTGAATTGAATTGAATTGAATAATCCTATTATTCTGTGTCCTAGGAAATTCAGTGGCTTGCTCGAGGTCAAATAGATAGTAATGTGTTCTCTCCAGACTGCAAGTCTCTCACTCTTTCCACTATGTTGTAATGATCTCTAGCAGCTGGATCCATCCATAGTCAATTCATCCATAGTCAATGTCTGTACCAGGCAACTGGTGGGAGAATATGACAACCTTTGTTCAGGTACCTTAATTAGAAGGTAGCATGCGTTGGCATCAACTGCAAAAGAATTAGAAGGGAACATATGCATTTTCCTCTTCTATAACCAGTATGACGTTAAAAAGAAAACAGGCATTCCCTAACATGGTAGGTAGGCAGGTAGTAATTGGTTGGTTCCCCGCTGTGGCACTGTGACCTTTCGCAGCATTGCTCTTCTTAAAAGCACGTGGGCTGAGTAGCTGATTTTTCTGTGTTGACCTGATCCCTCTGAAGTGGTTTGTTTGTATTCAGCCGGTAGCCATTTCTAGAGGCCTATAACAGCCAGTCAGTATTGCTCCTTTTAAAGGCAAAGGATAATTTGCAGATTCCATGTGATGAGACTGAAATGAGTCTTTTATTTCCCAACCTTTTGTGCTCTGTCTGCAGCTGCCAAAAAAAGAGCTCTATTTCCAAATGCAGAACCAAGGGAGTCTGCCAAATTGGATTCAGCAAACCTATTGTGTTGGTCTTTTCATTAACTATTTAGAGCAATACAACATTGTTGTCTCCTGAAAGCTGTGGTGATCCTACCCATGGGGGTTCTTAATTTCAATTTAAATCCAGTAGTTTGAAAACATTTTTTAGGTACCTACTGTAATAGGGACTCAGTGTCTCAGGTTGGCCCTGCCAATAATGCCAGAAAGTCGAGGAGGGTGGAGACTTGAAAGGGATGGGGCATACCTAAACTGAAGACCTCAAAATCATGAAGATGCCAGGGTAGAATGACGATAGTAAGCTGTCCTTGCCAGAGCTTTCTCTTAAGTATTTCCCCTGTTTCATGAACATTGGGTGAGGAATAATTGGAAGTACTTGCCAGTTACATATATTAATTAGAAATATTAGCTATATGGGGGGGAGGTAAAAAAAAAAGGAAAAAAAAGAAATTTACTTGATAATTTTAGTTATATATTTTAAAGGAATAGGAAGTTGTACATAGATTTGCAATTTCATATACAATCACCTTTTTATTTTATTATGTTATGGAGATATTTGTTTCATTCCATAAATTAAAAATAAAACAAATTTTAAAAATATATATAAATTTAATAATAAAATAATGTATGTACATACATATACAACATAACACACATGCATGCACATATGCTTTCCATTTACATATGTATAGGTACACACATAAATGTATATATGTGTACACATATATGTATATATACATACACACAATATACATGTAAATGGATGTGGACACATATGTACGTATACACACATGTACATATATGCACCTACATGTAGACACATGCATATGCATACACTTAGATACACACATATATCTGAACACCAGTCAATTAGCTTCCACTAGCATCAGGTTCCAGGTCCACATCTCTAGGCTAAGGGGAAGAATCAAAGTCCAGACCTGGGGTTCCTGATTCTTCACTTGAAACAGGTCCTGCAATAAATGTAAGTCTAACCTCAGTTGCGAACTGTTTCCTTTCCCCTTTACCCACAAGCAGAAGGAACAATTGAGGGTAGGGAGGATGGTGGGAGCACTAAATAAACTGAACGATGCCTTTCCTATATTTCCTTGGTTCAGGAATCATATTGTTTTATTTTTTTTTTTCTGTGCAGAAAGGATGACACTATACACAGTTACACATATTCTGTCTCTTTGTATAGGGAGATGACTCCATTATGCCAAGGCCATGTAGCTAGGACTCAGTGAAATGCAGTAAGTTCAGGGAGGTCCACAGTTTGGGGCTGAGATCTAAACTGATTGGATGGAATCATAAAAACCACACCCAGTGAGAGTGTTGTTGAGTGGAAAGAAGCAGAGCTGAGTAATAGAAGGTTATCCGTCCAGTCTTTGACAATTACAGGTACTTCTATATTTTAACTCAGTAAGGAGAGGGAGTACAGGTGTGTGAGGGACTCCCTGGATTAAGTTCTTTTTGCTTAGTGAGATTAGGCTGTGGCTAGCAACACTACCTGATAGTTAGACTACTATATAGAAGGTACTGGGACTATAAAGATGAAAAATAATATAACCTCTTTTCTCAAGCTTATAGTCTACTAGAGGATAAGACTTGTATACAAGTATGCTATAAATTAGAATGTGAAAATGCCAAAGGAGAGACCCAGGCAAATTCTCTAAGGAAAAAAAAACGCATAGGACAAGATCACTTTTGGTCACACCTACGTTGGGCCTTGGAAGCAGATTTTCAAGCAAGGAAACGGCCTCCTCAGACCTATGCATTAGGTAGCTCTATGAAGGATGGATTGGAGAGGAGCTTGGTGGGAGGCAAAGAGACCATGGGCTCTTGGGCAGTTAAAATAAACAACAGGTGAGAAGTAACAAGGTTCTGACTAAGGTGGTGGTTGTGTCAGTGGAGGAGGGGGAATGGGTGTGAGATGCTCTAAAGGTAAAGGTAGGTAAAGTCCCTGGCAACTGATTAGATGTGATGTGTGAGAAAGTCAAGGATGACTGAGGCTCAGAGGCTGGGTGCCTGAGAGGATGCTGATGCCATCAGCAGAAATCAATAATCGTGAGAATGGGAGGGAGCGCAGGTTTTGGGGAGGAGATGGTGAGTTCTCTTTGGGGCACGTTGAGTTTGAAGTGCCAGCAGGACACCCTTCACGTGATCTAGTCTTCATTTAGAATAGTAATATTAATGGAGGGGAGGAAAGAATTCTATTGTGGAGCCATCCAACCTCTCTTGCATCATGGTCCCTGCTGCTAACAAACTGCATTCCAGCTGAGTTGCATGCCACTTCAATAGGTCTACACCTTGTGACTCTGACCAATGAGGTTGCCAGGCAGTTGTAACTAAGTCTGTAAAACAAGCTCCTAGAAGGGTTGGTACTTCAGTCCATGCTTTCAGGCAGGTTATTCCAGAGATCTTAGAACCTTATTTGACTCCTCCAGATCAGCTGCCACCATCTTCCACAAGCTTCCTCTCTAATCTATTCTCCACTGTTTAGGGTAACTCTTACAGAGAGGAAGTTAGTTCTTAAGTCCCCTATGATCAATTTTAATCCATTTCCTTTGTTGGACAAGATTTTTCACCTCTTTATAGTATTTCCCTCTCTTCCATTCTGTATTTTTGTGCCATGGGCATTTATTCATTGTAAATGGAAGCAAAATTGTGGGTGCTTTAAGTTATCAACAATTTAAAAATATATTGCATGGATATTTTTCTTATGTCACTGTCACCATCAGCTTCACCTTGTCCACCCCATCCCCCCACAAGGGACTCTCCTTTGGAATAAATAGGTACAATCAAGCAAATCAACTCACTGCCCTTGTCTATGAATGTGTACCTCCTTCTGCTTCTGTAGTCCACCACCTCTGTGCCAAGAAGGATTTCCTTCAACTCATGGCAAGATGTCTATATTTGTCTTACTTTTTCTTCCTTTGGCCATCCTAATAATACCTTAAGTCCCTTCCAGATCTAATGAATACTAGACATTTATAGCATGAGCTCTGTTTCATTTCTGAAGTCCTTTATTCCATTCCAAACTTGCTTTTTCGTTCCTTTTTCTACCCTGGCTGGTTGTTCCTGTTACTTCTATGTGACAATTATCTTCTGATGTGTCTATTTTAACCATGTATTTAGACTCATAAGATCACAATCTGGAAGGGACCTTAGAACCATTTAATCCAGATGAAGAAAGAAAGGCCCAGAGAGGAGCAGGGATTTCCTCAATGTAGGGAGTAAGTGGGTAGAGTCAGATTTTGAATTCAAGCCCTCTGATAACAAATCCAGTGCTTTGTTCCCCTTAAACCACATTGCCTTCTACTTGCCTAGCAGCTAGGTCTTCTGTCATTGAGGTGCAATGGCTGTCCATTGTCCACTGTCCATTCTCATCTGGATTTCACTCTTACCTCACTATCCCTTGTTGTGGTTGTTGTTGTTGGGTCATTTCACTCATGTCCAACTATCCGTGACCCCATTTCAGGTTCTCTTGGCAATGACACTGGAGTGGTTTGCCATTTCTTTCTCCAGCGCATTTTGCAGATGAGGAAACTGAGGCAAACAGGGTTAAGTAACTTGCTCAGGATCACACAGCTAGTAAGTATCTAAGGCTAGATTTGAACTCAGGTCTTCTGACTCCAGGCCCAGCTCTTTATCCATTATTTATTTATTTTTTTCCTGGAGGCAATCTGGGTTAAATGATTAGCTCGGGGTCACACAGCTAGAAAGTGTCTGAGGCCAGATTTGTACTCAGGTCCTCCTGACTTCAGGCCCAGTGCTCTGTCTACTGTATCACCTAGCTGTCCTTCTATCCATTATTTTTAAAATTGGTGTCACCCACATGAAGTTCTTTTCTGATTCCCTTATATGTTAGTGTCTTAATCCCCAGAATTTACCTTGTGTTTATTTTGCACATATTTCATATATGCTTATATGAGTACACGTTGCCTCCCCTGATAGAATGTAAGCTCCTTGGGGGCAGGGACTATTTCATTTTTTTTGTCTTCGTATCCCTACTACCCAGCACAGTGCTTGGCACATAATATGTTCCTATTGTGGAAATAAGCATGTTTTCTCCAACTTTTCCTCCTATTTCTAACCATCTCCACAGCTGCTCCCTCCAAATCCTCCAGTCCTTTACAAACCTCTCAAACCAGAGACCAGAATGGACACACCATTCCATTGAGGGTCTGGGTTGTAAATGGGGGCAACAGAAAGGTCACTGTGCAGTTCCTACCTATATTCTCATTGTGCATTCCAAAATCCTACTGCCTTCCCCCTCCCATCCCTTAATTAATTATTTTTTTAAACAATGGTGCTACATGATTAACTCATCCAAAAAACCAGAACAAAATAATGACTTCAGGTTCCCATTCTATGGAAATTGAAATTTCCTTTTTACCAGGAAATGTCAGCTCTGATGCTTCCCTGAGAGGGCCTGCTTTTGCTGTTTCTCTGCTGGTCTTGAGTGAGACCCAAGTAGGTCAAGTGCCTCACACAGTGAGTGAGCCAATAGATCAGCCTGAAATAGAATTTAGATTAGTAAATCATTTCTTTCAAACTATGCTCGGCCCAAACTATCATTTGTGAAGATTACCTGACGCCATGGAGTATTTCAGGATAGGGCTATGTGACTAAGTGAGGATAGGGGCACATTCCAAGTAGTTGAATGAATGAATGACAAAATATTAATTAATCACTTATGAATATGGTAGGCCATGTGAAGATTAGTCTGTGTATCATAAGCAAGGAGTTTATTTTTATGTGTTATGGAAGGAGTATTGGACCTAGAATCAGGAGAACTTGAGCTGGATCATGGCTCTGCCCCTTGTGATCAGAACAAGTCACTTTCTCTTTAAGCTCATTTCCTTGTCACTAAGATGGGAATCATGATAGTCGTAATATCTACTCAGAAAATACTTTGTAAACCTCAGAGGAATATGTAAATATGAGTGACTATTTAGGTTGAAGGTAGAAGGTTAAGGACAAATTCCTGTAACTGTCCACCATTATTTGATATCTGCTGGGTGT
The DNA here is from genome assembly GCF_900497805.2 of Vombatus ursinus. Lineage (NCBI taxonomy): Eukaryota > Metazoa > Chordata > Mammalia > Diprotodontia > Vombatidae > Vombatus > Vombatus ursinus. The sequence continues at coordinate 18,309,550 of NW_020954550.1, forward strand.
AAAGAATTATCAAGATGTTCTCCTGAGACTGTAGGAGAGTGGTGTGGTGATAGTGAAATCCAACCCCAGCTGTTATTGTGAAGGAAGAAGGAAGAGTTATTTAGTGAATGAAGGAGAAAGGGGAAAGAGTGAGCCAGGACAGAACACGTGGGTTTACGATTGAGTCTATGAAAAGAAGGTATTGAATGATGAGGAGAAAATGTAATGAAGACAGCCTTTAAGTCAATGCTATAATCAAAGTGTCAGAGAGACAGGAAGGGGAGACAAATATGGATTTTTAGAGTCAGTTGTGTGATGGGCATGTAGGGAGTGGCCTCTAGGCAAGACAGATGCTTATGACCCAGCTTGTTGAGTTGGCTGGAAAGGCCCTAGTCCTCAGGTCCTCTGCTGAACTCCACTGAGTTATCAGAATTGTGTGGACTGTGATGACAAAGCCCTGTTACATTGCCTAGTTAGCATAGAACTGAGGTTCCATAGTCTCTCAAGGAGAAATCAAAGGGACCTATATTCTATATTCTCTATGTAGATAAATCTGTGTCACCTATAATCATGAAGTCAGGGTAGCAATCTTAGGAAAATGTGGCTTAGATACAGCTAGCATTGGGATAAGGTTATGATATTTAAAAACATTATGTATTTCAGGGATATGACATTTCTAGTAATTTAGATTATATTTTTAAGTGAAGCAAGAGGAGGGCATCAAACTTAAATCCTAGAGGGCAATGAAAGTAGGAAGGAAGTTCACATTTTGTGGAAAGTGATACTCCAAAAGTTAAAAAAAGTGAAAAGCATGTTTCTACCATATAAGAGAAGTTCTTTGTAGGACAAAGCTATTATTTAATTTTTTTTCTTTTTTATTACGAACTTATCATCAACATCCACGAATATTACAATATACAAAGAACAAAAAGCAAATTGTATGTAAAGACCATGAACATCTTTTAGTGTGTTTTTTAAAGTGTATATCAAATCTAACACTGTAGCAACAAAATATTTGTGTCCCCTCTACTTTTTATTTTATTAGGTATGTTTTTTGTTTTACTGGTGTTCTTTTTTTATACCTCTCTATCACTTCTCTCAACACTTCCTCCCCATAACAAATAACAGTGGTCAGCATTTTTAAAGATTATCTAGAGTCCTCATTAGGACTTGTTGATTACACTATGAAGATATAGTATTATGATTTCTGAATTTGTGGTTGAATTCAGAAATTTCAGTGTTTTCCTAGGCACGTTGGGGAATAAGTTTAAATTCCAGGTGGAGCAATGTAGGGATGATTGCCAACCTACTTGAATATGTGAATAAACAGAAAGACTTTTGGTTGCCTAAGGATTTAAAATATGGCCAATTTACTTCTTTAGTCAAGGCCCACATGCTGGCAATTCTCCACTTAGATACAAAAATCTAGTTAAATATTGAAACATTCTCTCATACCTATTTCTATTAGCACCCAGCAAAACATATGAAAAACTGGAGTAAGTACAGGTAGGGTAGGAGTTACTCTAACCTTTCTGGGTTTGGGTGCTACTAGGATCTCTCTGATAAAAAAAAACAAACCAAAAAAACAACAACATGCTTCCCCTTCCATAGAGCTCTAGAAATCAGCAGCATTCAGGGTGCCTAAATCCATGTGAACAAAAGGTCTGTGTTATGGTACACAAAGAACAAATCATCCCAGATATGGATCAGGTGCTGTGTGTGCTGAATAAAATTAATATATATATATATATATATATGTGTGTGTGTGTGTGTGTTTATATATACATATATATAAACACACATATAAAAAATACATACACACATATATACATATACCCATATATAGAGTTATATATTTTTATTAAAAAAATATATAGAGTTATATATAGAGTATATATAGAGTTATATATTTTTATTAAAATTGTATATGAAAACATTTATACATAAGTATATGTTTGTAATATACAAAATACTGATATATGTATATATGCATGTATACATATATGTGTATGCATATCTATCTATCATCTGTCTATCACTGTTCTCATACATACCCTATGGGTATAGCCCTTTGGAAGAAAAAGGGAGCAAGCTATCTTAACAACTTTTTGATGTAAACAGGTGCTCAGAAGAGAGAGAAAGAAACAGAGACAAGGACAGAGAGACACAGAGACAGAGTGAGAAAGAGATAGAGAAAGACAGAGAGACAGAGATAGGGAGAGAAAGAAAGACAGAGACAGAAAAGAAGCAAAGAAAGAAAGAAGGAAATAAAAGAAAAAGAAAGAACAAAAGATGGAGGGAGGGAGAGAGGGAAAGAAAAAGAAATGAAAAAGCATGTATTAAGTGTTTACTATATGCAAAAACTGTGCTAAGTGTTGGGAATACCAATAGAAAAATAAGAGTGGGGACTCACATTCTCATGAGGGAAACAATAGACATAGAAAGTTTGATCTACTGGTCAGATAGAAAGGTCCATTTTTCCTTAGGGTGCAGTGCCAAACTAGATGGTAATGCATCATCTTTAATGTCAGTGTCAAAGACTTTGTTGGTGAGAACTTTTTTCTTTTGGGTGGAAGCACCTGTAGAAGCAGTTGCCAGGCCACTTATCTTGGGAGTTGCTTCCCAGGTTGATGGTTGTGAGAGTTGGGCTGGACCAGTGTACGGAAGGATGGGGTGGGGGTGCTACCCCTCACAGGATTCTTACGATTATCTCAGTTCATCAAAAGTTAGTGCTTGGGACTAGGTGATGCAATGGATGAAACTCTGGCCTTGGAGTCAGGAGGATCTGAGTTTAAATCCGACCTCAGACACAACACTTACTAGCTGTATGACCCTGGGAAAGTCACTTAACCCCAATTGCCTCACCCCCCCCAAAAAAAAAGCAAAAAAAAAAGTTAGTGCTGGTGGTAGAGAGGATGATGGGCCCCTTCTCCACAGTGATTTCTACCGTGATGGTGGCAAGGTTAGGCACACTAGATAAAGAAGCAGTTGTGTAGAGTGCATTTCCATCCCAAGACTCTTGAGGTCAGGGTCCTGGACTATCTCCATCATGAGTTCAGGGGAGGTAAAGACTTAGGCTGTAATAAAAAATGATGAATCTGAAACATATGAAGAAATATGGAAAGACCTACATGAAGTGATGCAAACCTAAAACAATAGAACTAAATCTGTAGTTGACAATAGGAAAAAAGGAAGGAAAGGAAGAACACAAACTTTTTGTTGTTGTTTGTTAATTTATTTCTACCTTATTAGATGCCAGTAGTTTTATGTATATATGTATTCCTTGTTTTTTAATGTTTATTTGACCGTTTAGTTTTCATTTTTATTAAATTTTACATGTGTATGTTTTTGAAGGAGGAAGAAAAAATAGGGTAAGGAGGTAGTAAGGAAAAGAGAAAAGAAAATTACATTAGAACCATAAAATCTTAGAACTCATAGGATCATGCATTTAGAGCTACAAAAGATGTCAGAGGTCAGGTCTAACACCCTAATTTTACAGATGAGGCTCAGAGAGGTGATGTAACTAGCAAAAGGTCCCACAGGTTAGTAAATAGCAAAACTAGTATTGAACCCAGGCCTTCTGACTCAAAAATTAGCACTCGTTCCACTGTGTCATTTTGGAAAGGATCTTAGCAATCTGCTAGACATACTTACTGGAGCTAGAATATGAACCAAAGATCTGAGGATTAAAAGGTGAAATTTATCATGGTCATTAGAGTTTTGGATTTAAAATCTAAAAAGAAAGTTTTGTGATCTTTACTACCATCCTTTAGTGCTGAATGGGCTTATTGGTCACATTGAGGATTTATACAAGCTACAGTAGGGGTAAGAAAGTGTGGGTGATATTCAGATTAATAAGACATTTAAAAATGCCAGGTTAAGGGGTGTGTATGTGTGTGTGTGTGTGTGTGAAGGCTTCAAGGAGTACAAAGGAAGAATTGGCTGTATAGTTTCCTGTCCTACTCCCTTTTACTCTTGCCCTACGTGGAGATATGCAAAATTTTAGCCAAAGAATAGGAACAGAATGGCCCACGGAAAAGGGGGAGGGGTCACTTTTCTCTATTTATGATCCAGTGCTGGCAATCCAGAATCAAGCTCTGCAGACTACCTTCTCTTGTCCCCTCCATAGGAAAAAAGAAAGAATTGATCATCTGTATAATTTTTAAATACTAGTAATACCTTATAACACTACTAGTATTAGTAAAATTAGCTACTGACCTAGAATGTCCATTTTCTGAAAATTTGGGGCAAAATAAACAGTGTCCCAAACACACAACATACTCTTTATGTCCCAAACACTCAAACTTAATATTATAATCAAGGACTGGTAATGGAAAACAGAGTGTGCACGCAAATAAAATTACTTTAGTGATGAAAATGGAAACAGAAATGTAATATGAAAATACAATTTGGCTGCAAGAGAAATAGTAACCAAGTTAGGTGATGGTATCACTCAAGTAAATTAAATTCCTAGAATACTGTGATGACTTGCTCTTTTTTTCCTCTCCCTGAAACCCAATAATCTAGATTTTCTCCTCTAATCCACTGACAATGTCTCCCATAAATAATAATTTCCACTGAAAGAGAAAGAGAGAGAGAGAGATAATGGTCCACTGTCCATTAAGATCCCTTGCCATTGATGGTGTAAAGAGGAGTTTATTTGAGCAGGTTTGGACTGATGTATACAATGTGTTAGAAGTGTTAGCCAAAGAGGACCTGGTAGGGAGCATTTGAATTTATTTTCTTTTAGCGTCCTCAGTCATGGTGAACCACAAAATTCCATTCTGTTGACCCTCCTGTTACTCTATGCAACCTCTCAAGGAGTGAATGAGAAATTGTGGATTATGCTGCCATCAGTATGCTAATAGCTTACAATCTTTTGACTCTGCTCTTCTGACCAGGTGGCTTTCTTATTCTTCCAGCATTAGAATAAAGGAATCTCTAGAAATTGATTAATGGTGATGATAATGAATAAAGTTTATTCAGTTGTTTTCCATGTAATGTGCCATAAAGTGTTCATTCATCTGTAATAAGGAGCCCCGTGTGCTGGGTGTTTCAGGGGCATGCACACTTCTACCCTTTGTCTGCAAAGGTGACAATGTTAATGATGTTATTGTATTTATCAAACCTCTTGCCATCTGTAGAGACTCTGTGAGGCTGGTTTTCAAGCAAAAGGGTTGTCTCAATATGTAGGAAGGGCATGTGTGTTATTTGTGTGTGTGTGTGTGTGTGTGTGTGTATGTGTGGCTTTGTGTTTTTGAGATTTTCATTCTTCCTCTCCCTCAGCAAATCAAATACAAGAACCTGGTTCTCCTAGCGTGTTTTTTGAGAGGCTCTATCAACCTCAGTTTACTCATCTGTAAAACTGGAATAATAATGCTTACATTTCTTACATAACAGGGATATTGTGAAGAACAAATGAGATCTTAAGAAGTACCTTGTGGAACTATGCCCAAAGGGCTATAAAAATGTTTGACCCAGTAATAGCACTTCTAGGTTTGCATCCCAAAGAGATCATACAAATGGGAAAAGGACCCACATGTACAAAAATATTCATAGCAGCTCTTTTTGTGGTGGCAAAGAATTGGAAATTGAGAGGATGCCCATCAGTTGGGGAATGGCTGAGCAAGTTGTGGCATATGAATGTAATGGAATACTATTGTGCTATAAGAAATGATGAACAGGCTGACTTCAGAAAAACCTGGAAAGACTTGTGTGGACTGACGCTGAGTGAAGTGAGCAGAACCAAGAGAACGGTGTACACAGTAAGAGCCGTGTTGTGTGATGACTAATATTGATAAACTTAACCTTTCCCAGCAATACAAGGATCTAAGACAACTCCAAAGGCCTCGTGATAGAAAATGCTATACACATCCAAAGAGAGAACTATGGAATTCGAATGCAGATCGAAGCGTACTATTTGCTATTTTTTTCCTCTTCTGTTGAGTTTTGTTTCCTCTTTCTGGTGGTTCCTCCTATTGGTTCTAATTTTTACTTACAACATCACTAATGCGAAAATATGTTTAATAGAAACGTATATGTACAGCCTGTATCAGATTGTGGGCCTTCTTGGGGAGGGTGGTGGGGAGGAAGGGGGAGAAAAATTTTAAACTCAAAAGCATATGCAAGTGATTGTTGATAAATCAAAATAAATTAAAAAAAAAAGAAGTGCCTTGAAGACTTTGAAGCCTGTATCATGATAAGTAATATAATTATATAAAACATTTTAGGTACAGAGCATGTTATTATTATATGTCACATTTTTATTATTAATTATTATTGTTGATAAATTGGTCACTACCAGCAATATCATCCAAAACATTTGATTTGGTTCCCATGTATCCCAATCTGATTCAGCTGTTTGGGAATTTAGAAAATTTTAGGAAAAAGAGTTAAATAAGCCAACAATGCTTAAATCAGTCCATCTTTGTTACTTTGTGCTCAGATTCACACAAAGGAGGGTTTAATACTTGAAGGGAAGGTTTAAGACTTGAAAGGATGTATCTAGGGGAGAAGCATTGGGGAAAGGAAAAAAGGGAGGATATAGTCAGAAGAGTTGGCAGAAAATATCAGGGCATGGGGGCGTAATTATGTAACTTGAGAAAATCTGCCCTTGAACTTGACAGATCTCAACTCTCTAGGTCTCTGTACTCCTTCAAGTTGAAAGGGGGTATGATAGGACAAATTGCTGAGCCAGGAAAGGGGTCATAGGTTTTATAGGGAGGGGTGGATTCTCACTTAGGAGCATCTGATTGGTTTCCTATCTTCTGCCATAGATAGGGAGACACTAGGTATCATTTAGTGAGATCCTGGCCATATAGGCATGGAGCAGAAGAAGACAAGAGGAGAGAGAAAAAGTCCAGAGAAGAGGCATCTTTCTGCAAGTCAGTCTAGGTCAAACTCCCAAAATTTTGTTTTGCTTTTTATGTCTTTCTTACCATGGGGATGGTGGACTACATTAGATAAAATAAATGGAAGCAGTTCTTGCTCTGTAAGTAGTTTAAAGTGTAAATACAGAAAATATTGATATATGTAAAACATCTATACAAAACAGATATAACTACAACAGTAAAACTATAAAAACAATAATGTAATAAAGCTTCAGGCCATCCCTCCTTCCCTCCATTATTCACTGAGAATATACTTGGGGATCCAATATTTTATGAGGGTTTTTTTACATTCTCACCTTTTCTATCTAGCCATCGTGAAATATGACTTAGACTTCACACTATAACCAAAAGCAAGATAGTTTAATTAGATTAGGAAAAACATGGTAATATCAAAGAGAGGTGCTTGATAGTTTTTATATTTGGCATAAAATGCTGTAAACCAAATCACTTTCCTAAGGTACAATCTACTCATATGTCCTACTTTTTAATTTCTCTGTGTTTTCATGACTCCTAAGTATACATGTTTCCCAGAACTTGCTTCTGCAAATTCTCCAACACCTATACTTGAATGTGTATATATAGACATGTATACACATATGTATATGTGTGTTGTACATTTGTATACACAATATGTGTATTTTTTTCAATCAGCACAAATCCACTCTCCCATCGCATATTGAGAGCAAAAGAAAAACAAAACCCCTGCTCCAAATATGTAGTCAAGCAAAACAAATTTCTGCATTGGTCAGGTCCAAAAAGCTGTATCTACATCCATATCCACATCTCTATCTCTATGTCTTATTGCACTCCAAGTTGTTCACTGTCTGTCAGGAGGTATGTAATATGTTTTATCATTAGTTCTTTGGGGCATGATTGGTCATTTCTTTTATTTTTTTAAAGCCGTTTAACTTAGTCTTAATGTTTCCATTAATCACCTGCTTTTAAGATTGGTGGCAATGAACTCTGTTGTAGCAAAGAACTGGAAACTAACGGGATGCCCATCAATTGTGGAATGGCTAAAAATATTACGGCATATGAATGTGATGGAATATTATTGTGTTATAAGAAATGATGAAGGAGATGTTTTCAGAAAACTTTGGAAAACCTGTATGAACTGATACAAAGTGAAGTGAGCAGAATCAGTGGAACAATTTATCTATTAACAACAATCTTGTAAAGACAGCTCTGAAAGACTTAGGAAGTTTTATCAACACAGTGACCAGCTACATTTCCAAATGTGTAATGATGAAACATCCTTTCCACCTCCAGATATACTCAGAGTACAGATTGAAGCATATTTTTCCTTTTTTTTAAACTTTTTTTTGGACATGGTTATTGCAGGACTTTGTTTTGCATGAAAATATGTATTTTAGTGGATTTTGTTTTTCTTATCTTCTGAATGGGTGGGGTAGGAGGAGAAGGGAGGGAGAAAATTTGGAATTGAAAATAAAATAGAAAATAAAATAAAAAAGATGGACAAAGGAAATATATATTTGTGGCAATAGTGTAAAATAAAATTTGCTCCAATGTCTGTAGACTGAGGTGAGGAAACACATCTTCCCTTCACTTCTGGGTCCCCATTGTCCTCACTTTTAGCTGTAGCCTTCTCACATAGGAGAATGAGTATCTCAGGTTGCTGTTAGAGTCCCAAGTCATGTATAGCAAGGGATAGAGAGTGGTTATAAATAATATTCACATCCTGACAGGATGGGACATGATTCATAGTCGCCCCCTAGCCACTGACTCTTTCCTCCCTCTTCTTTCTTTCTAGCATCCCCTTTCAGAGCTCTTTTCCAGAAATACCACCACATTTGGCTCCAAAACTTTTTGGGAAATAAAATTGAGAGAGAGTCAGTTAGGATAAATTAAGTGGAGTTATACATTATAATTCACATTTATATGGTACTTACATTTTGCAAAATGTTTTATATACATTATTTCTTTTGATCCTCACAAAAACCTTGTGATGTTAGTGTAGTTAGTATTAACTTTATTTTATAGGTTAGTAAACTGAGGCTGCCAGTTCAGGTGAATTGCTCATTATCACACAGCTAATCTGAGGCAGGATTTGAACCCAATTGATACTGAATTCCTCACTGATATTATGAATAAGCATCAGTGACAATATTTTTGTAGGGAGTGCAGAATAATCCTGAAGAAGCATAGTCTAGGAATGTCAAGGGCTAGGGTAGATGAGGGTGATAGATTGGAGTCAAGGCAGAATGACTAAATTAATTTCAAGTCAAGAAAAGTTATATGTAAAAGGTAGTATTTCAGGGATTGGAGGCAATCTTTCAATGTAAGAAAGTAGAACGTTTGATGAGCTATAATAGACAGGTGCAGTGATTTGTATTTTTATGTATTTGTATATTTTGCAAATAATGTCTTGCTCCTAAAGATAACCATGGGCAGTCAATTTCTTTATAAAATTCTGGAACACTTCTGCTTTGGTAGCTGCTTTGCCTACTGAGAGCAATGGAGTAGGAAAAGATTGAGAATCTAATTTATGCTAAGTTTGGAAAGCCAGGAGAATTTTGCAATTCTATTCAACAACATTTATTTAGCACCAATTGTATACGATTACCTGTAATAGGAGCTAAGGACATAAATTTAAAAATGAGAGTCCTTGCCCTCAGGAAGCATTTCCATAACATAGTAGAATAGGAAAAAAAATATGATTATACTTGAAACTGCAAATCTATTATGTATAACTTGCTATTCTTTTTTTTTTTTTCAGCCAAAGACAAGGTTTATTAGAACATCTGCCATATTGGTCAGACTCTTAAGGAATCTGAACATTACTGAGCTATTGGCTAGATTTTAAGAATCTGAGCATCTTAATGGAGACAAGATGAACCTTATATACAGAAAGACTATGGGAGGGATCTAGGAGTGGCCAAGTAGTCTGTGGGGACTGTGAGGTAATAGAATGCCACATGGCCAAGGGAGAATGGAGCCTTTGCTATTCCTTTTTTTTTTTTTTTTTTAGGCAATTGGGGTTAAGTGACTTGCCTAGGGTCACACAGCTAGTAAGTGGCAAGTGTTTTGTCTGAGGTCTGATTTGAACTCAGGTCCTTCTAACTTCAGGGCCAGTGCTCTATCCACTGCACCACCTAACTGCCCCTGCTATTCCTTTTAAATACATAATAAAGTTATGTAACTTTTTTCTCCCCCCCCAAGATGGCTACCATTAGACACAAATATGTATTTATGTGTGTGTGTACACACACACACACACAGTTACACTTATAATCATTCTATAAATACTTCTATTTAATCAGTTCTTTTTCTGGATGCAGATAGTGTGTTCCTTCATATGTCCTCTGTAGTTAATTTGAGTATTTATAATGGTTAACATGACTTAGTTGCTCAAAGTTCTTCTTAAAATAATATTGTTGTTACTGTCCACAACATTTTCTTGATTCTGCTCATTTTACTTTTATTAATTATTTCATGCAAATCTATCCATGTTTTTCTAAGATCATTGAGCTTATCATTTCTTACAGCACAGTAGTATTCCATCACAATCATATACCACAACTTATTCAGCCATTTTCCAATTGATGAGCATTCATCTCCTCAATTTCCAGTTCTTTGCCACCACAAAGAGAGTTGCTATAAATATTTTAGAACACATAGGTTCTTTTCCTTTTTCCCTAATCCTCTTGGGGAACAGCTACTAGTAGTATTTCTGGGTCAAATGTTTAATAACTTTAATAAGTAGTTAATAACTTTTTGGATATAACTCTAGATTGCTCTCTAAAATGATTGCATCAGTTTACAATTCTACCAACAGTGAATTAGTGTCCAAATTTTTCCACATCCCCCTCAACATATGTTGCTTTCTCCTTCAATCATTTTAGCCAATCTAATGGGTATAAAATGACATCTCAAGGTTGTTTTAATTTGTATTTTTCTAATCAATAATGATTTACAGCATTTTTATATGACTATAAATTTTTTTGATTTCTTTATTGGAAAACTGCCTGTTCACTTCCTTTGCCCATTTATCAATTGGGGATTGACTTGTATTGATATAGATTTGACAAAGTTCTTTATGTATTTGAGATATGAGACCTTTATCTGAGACTGTCTATAAAAATTTCTCTCCAATTTTCTGCTTTCCTTCTGATCTTGGCTACATTTGTTTTATTTGTCCAAGAACTTCTGAATTTAATGTAATTGAAATTATCCATTTTACGCCTCACACTGCTCTCTCTCTCTTGTTTATTCATAAATTGTTCACTTATCCGTAAGTCTGATAGGTAATGTATTCCATGTTCTTCAAATTTTTTTGTAATATCTCTGTTTACATCTGGGTCCTGTATCCATTTTGTTCTTATCTTGGTAAATGATGTAAGATATTGGTCTCTGCCCAACTTCTGCCAAACTGCTTTCCACTTTTACCAACATTTTTTTTAACCAAATAAAGAATTCTTATCCCCCAAACTTGTCTTTACACTTGTCAAATACAAGGTTACTATATTTATTTGCTGCTGTAAATTGTATGTCTACTCTGTTCCACTGATCTACCTTTTTATTTCTTAGTCAGTACCAGGTAGTTTTGATGATTACAGCCTTATGGTTTAAGATCTGGTACTGCTAACTGTCGCTTCTTTACATTTTTAAAAATTAGTTCCTTTGATACTCTTGACTTTTTGTTCTTCCAAATGAATTTTGTTATTGTTTTTTTTTTTCTAATTCAGCAAATTTTTTTTTGGTAATTTAATTGGGATGGCATTGAATATGTAAATTAGTTTAGGTAAAATGGTCATTTTTATTATATTGGCCTTGCCTATCCATGAATAATTAATATTCTCCAATTATTTAAATCTGATTTTATTTGTATAAAAAGTTTTTTTTAATATAATTTTGTTCATATGGTTCCTGGGTTTGTTTTGGTAAGTGTATGCCCAGGTATTTTATACTGTCTAGAGTTATTTTAAATGGGGTGTCTTTTGCTATCTCTTCTTGCAGAGTTTTGTTTGTGATATATAGGAATACTGATGACTTATATGGATTTACTTTATATCCTGCTACTTTGCTAAAATCATTAATTGTTTCAACTGACTTTTCAGTTGAGTCTTCGGGATTTTCCAAGTATATCATTATTATGGTCTATAAAAAGAGATAGTTTTATTACCTCATTCCCCATTCTGATTCCTTCTATTTTTTCTCCTCTTACTGCTATTGCTAGGATTTCAAAACAATATTGAATAAAATTGGTGACAATAGGCATCCTTCTTTCACACCTGATCTTACTGAGAGTGCTTCTAACTTATCCCCAATACAAATAATGTTTGCTGAGAATTTTTGGTAAATACTTTTTTTTATCAATTTAAGGAAAAATCCATTTATACCTATATTTCAAGTGTTTTTAATAGAAATGAGGGTTGTACTTTATCAAAAACTCTTTTCAGCATCTATTGATATAATCATGATTTTTAAACTTTTATTATTGATACAATCAATTATGTTAATAGTTAACCATAGGAAGCTTGCTTTCTATTGGCTTATACTTCAGTACTTGTAATGCTCAAAATGAAGGCCAAACTCCTTCCCAGAAAGTAAAGGAGATTTAAGAAGAATATTTCTTCCTTAGGTACCAAGAAGAATGAAATGTTTCTTACAAGTTAAAAAAAATGGAAGAAAAACTGCAAGGTGGAAACAAAGAAGAAAAGTCTTCTGGAGGAGCACATAAGAATCATGGAAAGTGCCTGAAGGTTGGAGTGTGGAAGAACTTGGCATTGGGGAACAATGAAGGAAGGCCTTCTGGGTATAAGGAGTTAAGTAATGGACTGGAAGCTCTTCACAATAGCAGCAGGGGTCAGACCTTTAGAGGTGGAAGCAGATGCTTATTCACCAAACAATGATGATGTGGGTCTAAAAATGCCCTGAAGGTTACAGGTCACACCGTGAGGGTCAGAGCAAGAAAAAAGTATTAGTGGATGAGGGAGATGACTCTTTGTAGGGGGAGGGCACAGGCTGCATTTTGTTTGCATAATAATGACTTGAGAGAGGTCTGTTCTTTTCCTCTGGCATGTACCCAGGAAGTGATGGAAAACCTCCTAAGACTTGTCAAACCGATGACTACCCATTTCTGATGATTCATGCAGGCACAAATAATACTTCCATGAGGAATTTAGGGAGCATTGCTTTACAATTGCCAATGGCTGATTACGAAAGGGGCAAAAGAATAGAAAGACTGGACCTGGTGATTTGAGTTGGCAATGGGAGGGGAGAGAAAGGGAGGAACCTGGGATCAGATTATTGCTGGCCTTACAAACTGCAGATACCTTGTATGGACGTCTTTTATTATTCTTTTAAAGGAAAAAAAATAAGAAACTTTTTTAATGAGACCACATGAAGGAAAAAAAAACAAACAAAATGGTTTGTGGCCAATTTGGAAACATGTTTCTAGTGGAGTGCCTCCAGAATTTGCACCTGTTCCTGTGCTGTTTGACATTTTTATTAATGAGTTGGATGAAGTCATAGAGAGCATGCTTGTCACATTTGTGGATGACTAAAAACTTGGAGGGATGGCTTTCACTCTGGAAGACAGGGTCAAAATTCAAAAAGATTTTGACAGGTTAGATCTCTGGGGGGAATTGAAGAATATGACATTCACTAGGGGTAAATATAAAATCTAATACTTGTGTTCCAAATATCAACTTAGCAAACACAAAATGGGGGAAGCATGACTAGATAGTAACAATAATTAATAATAGTAACAACTAGCATTCATATAGTACCTACTATGTGCCAGGCTCCATCCTAAGTGCTTTACAAATATCTCATTTGATCCTCCCAACAATTGTGGGAGGCAGGTGCTACTGTTACCCTCTCTTCACATTTGAGGAAACTGAGGCAAACATAAGCTAGTTGACTTACTCAAATTCATACAGTTAGTAAGTGAGACTGGATATGAACTCAGGTCTTCCTGGTTATGAACTCAGAGCTCTCTCTATTGCACGCCATTTGAAAAGTAATTTGGAGTTCAAGTGGATTGCAAGCCACTTAGAGTCACAGTGTGGTATGGCAATCAGGAAAGCTAATGTTACCTTAAGATGTGTATAGAAAACCATAACTTCAAAGATTAAGGAGGTAAATTGTTGTTCTTTACTCTGCTCTGACACTCTGGAAGTGTCAGTTCTGGGTTCCATGTTGTAGGAAGGACACTGATAAGCTAGAGTTTGCCAGAGTTGCACAACCAAGAATGGTGAGGGGCCTTGAATTCATACCATATTAGCATAGGTTGAAGGAACTCAGGATCCTTGGCCTGGAGAAGAGAATGCTTACTCAGGCCCTGATAGCTGTCTTCAAATATCTGACGTGGAGTATATTTTGTTCGGCCCAGAGGGTAGAACCAATAGCAATCAGTAGAAGTTGCAAAGAATCAAATTTAGGCTTGATGTAAAGAAAAACATTGTTGCAATTAGAGCTGCTGTTTTTATTGTTCCTCCTTCATTTATGAGAAAGACCGATGACATCATGAAGGCGATGTCTTGACTTAAGAGTAAATTGGGTTTAAGTGGAGCAGAGCTACACAAAAGTCATTAGCCTCAGTCTCTCCTCTAGTCTTTAGAGTCCAGGGGCAAGGTGATTGACCATGGCCTAGGATGCAGTGCAAAAGTTGAAGGCTGCATTGGGCAGTAGTGGGCTCCTTAACATTGGAGACCTTTAAACAAAGGTCAGATAACCCCTTGTCAGGTATGCATCAATTCTTTTGGGGGATATAGGCTATATTACACGGTCACTAAAGTTCCTTCCTATTCTGGAAGTACTTAATTTTGTTATCTATAAGTAAATTCCAGCAAATTTTTAAAAGATCATATCACTCATATACTACAGATATTCTTTATAAAAATGGAGACAAAGCGCATTTTACCGAACTCCTTCGGTGAGACAGATATGGTTCTCATTCTAAGCCAGGAAAAGATAAAACTTAGATAGCAACAATTATATATCAATAATGTTTTTGGTGGGGTTTTTTGGAGGGAAGAGAGAGGGGGACCAGACCTATAATTTCATTGGTTTAAGGAACTTTCAGTGAGGAACTTCCTCTATCAATACAAATTTTCACTGTTTTAGAGAGAGTTACATGGAATGCTGAGAAGTTAGATGATTTGCTCATGATCACAAAGCCAAAGTATTCAGATGGACCTCAAACCCAATTCTGTCCCATGTAACTCTCTAAGAAAGTGAGCATTTGTATTGGTAGGAAGAAAAGCACTAGAGATGCTTAGTAATTTACAAGTGACAAGTGACAAAATTCAAGAAAGATAGCAAAAATAAAACACATGATCACAAATGCACAAAATATGCATAATAAGCAAGGAGAATTAGGATTCCTAGTATAAGGGAATGAATTTTACTGACTAGTTATCTTTGAGACTTGGTGAGAAAGGGGCAGCTAGGCAGCACAGTGGATAGAGCTCCAACCTTGGAGTCAGGAGGACCTGAGTTCAGACACTTGACACTTTCTAGCTGTGTGATCCCTGGCAAGTCACTTAACTCTGCTAGAAAAGAAAAAAAAGGAGTTGGTGAGATATCATTGAGACTGAGAGTCCATGACTAGAGGTTTTTCTCTGAACAGATATTTGCCAGATTTGAAAGGAATAGACTTGGTCAAAGTGGGGGTAGAGAAGCTTTATATATTAAGCAAATATATCCATTTGAGGAGTAACAGGGACCAAACAGGAGATTCTTGGTGAAAACATGCTGAGAAATATCAGTGGAAGCAAGAAGCAATTGTATTTTCAGCACATACAACAGGTCATCTGACCAAGGAATAGATGAGCTCAAGAAACAGATCGCAAAACTGGCTCAGTGGCATCTGAAAGTAGTGATGAGTGACTTCAATTATCCAGACCTCTGCAGGAGTTTTCTTTTGGCCAAAAGCAGAACATATAATCATTTCTTAAGTTTCATTAGTGGCAATTTAATCTTTCACAAAATCAAGGAACCAAAAGGAGGAAATTCTATTTTGGACCTGATTCTGGATCAACAAGGAGAATTTAGTTGTTGGGGTGGAAATGATATAAACTCTGTAGTAGAGAGAAAGGAATGATTACTCTCCTTTAGAATTCACAAAAGAAGAGGAGAAAGTAGACTAGATTTTAGGAGAACATATTTCTTTCTTTTTTTTTTTTTTAAGGTAATCAGGGTTAAATGACTTGCCTAAAGTCACATAGCTAGTAAGTATCTGAGGTCAAATTTGAACTCAGGTCTTCCTGATTCCAGGGCCAGTGCTGTATCCTCTGTGCCACCTAACTGTTCCATGAAAATATTCCAAAAAGTTCAGAGAAAGGAGTATAGGTTCACATAGACCAGGCCTGCAAAACCTGTGGGCCGATGGGCCGCTTGTGGAACACCAGAGGATATCAGGTGGCCTGTGAAAAATGTAGAGAAAAACATCCCAAAATCCCAAAACATGCCCAAAATCGTTTGGTGTACCAGCAGGCCAGAAGTGGCCTGTGGGCCACAGGTTGTGCAAGCCTGACATAGACTAAACTTTTGCAGATGAAGTCAGTCCAGTCCCAAGAATGAATTGTTGAAGACACAAAGAGAAACAACTGTGATGAGCAAAAAGCAAAATTGTTTAAAGAGGCAAAGTGTCTACAATAGGGAAGTTATCAACCTAATTTAGATTTTAAAATGAAATGCATAAAAGATGGAACAAGATGGAAAGTGAATATAAAAGCATGATGTAGTTTATAAGATATTACAGGAAGCATTTATTATAATAATAGTATCAGCTAGCATTTATATAGCTATTTGAGGTTTGCTTTGATGGCGGCAAAGCACTGTACATGTTATCTCATTTGATGCCTATGGTAACTCTGTGAGTAAACTGCTACTATTATCACCATTTTGTAGGTGAAAAAGCCAAGTCTGAGAAAGGTTAAATGACTTGCTCAAGGTCACATAACTTAAGCTCTATAATAGTTGAGGCTGGTTAGCCAATTTAGAGAAAATAAAAAAAGTAGTTTTATTTGAGCTGTATTGGGGGAAAGACCATGATCAAAAAAAAAAAAGGAATAAAATCACTATTCAGGAGAATGGAACAACGACATTGGACAATGGAGAGAAGGCAAATCTATTTGGCTCTTATTTGGCTTCTGTTCTTTCTGCCAAAGAGCATGATCTTTTCACTGAAAAACACAGAAAAAAATTACTTATAAGGACTTAATGCTCATAATAAGGAAATAAGTCAGTAACCAACTGTCCTGATGAATTCCTAAATAAATTGTAGAACACAATATTAAAGGGAGTTTTTTAGTGAAGATTTTGAAAGTCAAGAAATGACCATGGCTTCTCAAGAACATATCCTACCAGACTACTAGTTTCCTGTTGGTGCTGGAAAGTTTACATGTATTTTAGCAATGTATTTGCAGAATCTCCCATATTATTCTAGTAGACAAGATAGATGGGGGGCTAGATGCTAGGTAGATTCAGAAATAGTGGAATGGCCAGACCTATGGTGTATTCATTAATAGTTTGATGTCAGCTTGGAAGGTGGTCTCTAGTGGAATGCCCTCGGTATCTGTGCTTGACACAATGTTATTTAACAGGATTTTCTTTTATGATTGACTTGGATAAAGGAATAGATGGCATACTTTCACATTTTCAGAAATTGCTATAGTATTGGATCACAGATTCTGGTTCCAAAAAGATTTTTAGCAAGATAGAATTACTGAGTCAAATCTACCAAGATTAAATATAAACAGGAATAGATGCAAAACTTTGTTTCTGGATTCCAAAAATTAATTTCACTATTTCAAGACTTGAGACGTGTCTAAATAGTAGCCTGAAAAAAAAAGTATTGCAGTGGACCAAAAACTTAATGTGAGTTAAGAGTGTGACATAGCAGCAAAAAAAAAAAAAAAGAAAAAGAAAAAAGAAAAAAGATAATGCAATTTTAGACTGCCTTAATGAATGCACTGCTCAGGACTAGGGAAATTATAGATTATACTCTGCTATAGTCAGACCACATCTGAAGGATCATATTTGGCTTTTGACACCATAATTGAGGAAGGACATTTATAAACAAAAGAACATCTGGAGGTGGATGGCAATGATATATGAGGCTCAATTTAAGGAAGCAGTGATGCTTAGCTTGGGGCAGAGAAGACTTGATGGAGGACATGGTAGTTGTCTTCAAGTATTTGAAGGGAAGAGTGAGTGAATGAATGAAAGAACATTTACTAAGTGCTTAGTATATGCCTAGCACTGTGCTAAGAACTAGATGCACAAAGCAAAGACAGTCCCTGCTTCCAAGGAAAGTATTCTAATTGGGGGAGAGAACACTCTAAAGGAGCAATAGTCAGTGAAAGATATTTTGGTCTAGAATGTTACAGGAATGGTGAATGGGGCTATGGGAGAGTAGGCTGACAAATCCCTTCTAGGACAGGTTTACTTGATCATGGTTCTAGAACTGAAAAAGGTGTTGGGAAGTGTGCAAGTTCTTGGTGGGGCTGTCAAGAAGATGGCCAGGACAGTAGGGAATAAAATTAAGCGTGGTTGGTCTACCGGAAATAGTGGCCTATTTGTAGTAAGCACCGATTTAGATAGTGAAGTCCCAGAGTGGAAGTTCCAGAGATGGAAAGAGTAAAACCTCCAGGGCATGGTTTCTGGTTAGGGCAGCAAGGCTATTGGCAATGTGGTCTAGAAGACGACTGGAAAGTAGGGAGTCAAAGTATAATAATAATAACTAGCTTTAGGGTTTGCAAAGGACTTTACAAACATCTTATTTTATCCTCAAAATGACCCTGGGAAGTAGATACTATTATTAGACCCATTTTACAGAAGAAAAAACTGAGGTAGACAGAGATTACATAACTTTCCCAATATCACACCTGTCTGAGGCTAGAGTTTAACTCAGGTCTTCCTGACTTCATGCCTAGCACTAATTACTGGACCATCTAGCTGATTCAATCGTGTAAATTGCAAAGAGGATGCTTTCAGCTTGATCTAAGGCAAAAACTTCCCAACAATTAGATCTATCCAGTAGTGGAATGGGCTGCCTCAGTAGTGGGTTCTATCCAGAGATGTGCCGGTAAATGTTTAACAACAGGTTCTCTGAAAAGCAGGACACATTTTAAGTTTAATATGCATTATTAACACAGTCTCCATTGTTTTCTTAAGTCAAGACAACAAGATAATAAATCGAACTCTGATCTGTAGTGTTTGCTCACTTCCAAGGTATAAAAGCTCACACTGAAAATGTAATAATCATGTCCAGCAGACCTCTGGTTCTCTCTCATTAAAAGTCTTCAAACATTAACTACAAAGGACATATGAAGGAAGCTGCTACCTGCATCCAGAGAAAGAACTGATAAATATAAGTATGTATAGAATGGTTTTACATATATACATATTTGTGTCTAATGGTAGCCATCTCTGGGGTGGAGGGAGAGAAGAAAAAAGGAACTGAAAGAAAGTTTCACAATAACTTTATTATATATTTAAAAGGAATAGCAAGTTGTACATAATAGATTTGCAGTTTCATGTGCAATCATTTTTTTCTATTCTACTATGTTGTGAAAATACTTGTTTTATTTCATAAGTTCAGAATAAAATAAATAAAATTAAAACATTTTTAAAAGTGTTCAAACAAAGGCTAGATGACCACTTCTTGAAGTCGTGGTAGATGGGATGTTATTCATATAAAGATTGGATTAGGTGGTCTTAGAGGCCCCTTCTGAGATTCTGTGCTTATGTGATTCCGAGTCTCTACCACAGCACCTATTTTACATTAACTTCTTGACTTGCCATAAGACATGGTCTTCAGTCCTCATTCCTTAGTCCTCCCAATTACTGGATTCCTGCCTGCAGCATTCTATTTCACAAGCTCATTTTCTTCTTCAGAGGATTAGTAAGATTTGACCTTACTTGTGTTCAGTTATGCAAAGAAAATGGAAACCATTGGAATAGACAAGAGTTTTTATGGTAGTAGAATAATGAGTTGACTTTTAAAGAGGCCTGCTCTGCTGTTTTTATTAGACACATAATAGTGAGGTATGGAATAGTGACATGGGGGGAAAACAAACAAAAAAAAAATGGGTCCTCCAAGGAACAGAGTAAATACTGCATCTTTTTAAAGAAGCTTCGTTGGGCAAAGGGGCACAGTTCTACTAAGTTAGTTTCAAAACTACCTCTTCATCAGGTAGTTAGCTAGCAGTGACATGAAAGAAAATAATAGACATGTCCAGAGTTGAAAAAAAAAAGCAATATTAACATATGAGGATGGATAGAGCAGTCTTATTAGTCAAGAGAATTCACTGTATAGTGTAACATGTTGGGAATCAGTAGACCTGGCTTCAAGCACTGCTTCTTTTGAGCTTGTGTGATTCAAACAAATCATTTAACTTCTTTGAACATCAGACTCCTCATCAATAATGTGAGGGAACTGGATTGGGTAATCTCTACCTCCCCTTCCAGTTCTTCCATTCTGGTTTGGAATGGTTGTGTCCTTTGCCTCCATACCCTGAGCTTTATTCTTTAAACTCAATGGGATGATCTCAAGTTACCAATAAAGACTTTTCTCCAGGCACAGGACATTCACCACTATTGCAATTTCCTCTTTTCCTGATGAGTACTTAGGGCCTACCCTCTCCCATATTTGTAGAGCCTGCTTGCTGGGTTCTACTGGATTGCCCCTAGCTGGCTTTCAGTCAAAGTCTTCTCCCTAACCTGGAATGGAATTTGGGCTGCTCTGCTCCAATCCTTATTCTGTGATTGTGAAAGAGGAGCTACCCAAGAACCATTGTGAGTTGGCTGCTTTACAATTGAGTAGGAGGCGGCAAGTGCTGGGTAGGACCGTTCAGGGGACAGTAAAGATGTGGAGGAACACCTTTATACTTCTGTTTCTAATAACTCTTTCCCAAGTCCTAGAGAAAGAAGTGAGGTTTAGACTTATCAACTGATAATACTTTCCAGACAAATAGCCATGGAGAGTATATTTACACAGAAAGTCTGGTAAGCTGATGTTCCTCAAAGTCTAGAAAGCTTCCATCTGGTGCAGGCTTATTAATCATTGCATGTTTTTAAGAGGATTCAATTCAGTACCACCAAAAATGTGATGACCCATTTAATATCAATTACCTATTTAAATAATGATGTGGCATCTATCACTCTGGTGCCCAGATACCCATACATACCAAGAATATACTACAATAGATTGGATCTGGTCTACACATCATGCTATAGGCAAGCTATATATAGCTTATGAAACAGTATTAATGGGGCTCTAACCACCATCCATACCCACACCCTGTCTCAGCTCCTGCCCTGAACTGAGAGTGGCTGTAGTGGCAGAAATATCATTGAAGAGGACCAGGCTCAAAAACAAGTAGGGGCATTGGGTCATAGGTCCTGTGAAAGACTCTGCAGGCCTTGAATAAATGAACATGGAATGAACAGATCTTTACACCCCTACCAAACTATCCCATCTCTGTGATATAACAGATGTTAATAGCACACTAGGCACAGGAGAGACACCTATGTCACCATTTATCAAATTTGCAGATGACATAAAGCTGAAAAGTGTGAATTAGAGAAATTGTAATAGGAGTGTGCCCTATGCCTGAAATAAAGTCTTTGTTGGTAATTTAAGATCATATGATTTAACATAGAAAAGTTGTCATGGTAGAAAGAAAGAAAAGCTATTAGTATTCGGTTATAGAGACAGCTAGTGGTGCAGTGGGTAGAGCATTGGATCTGAGGAGTCAGGAAGACCTGAGTTCAAATCTAGCCCTATATACTTCCTGTGTGACACCGAGAATGTCACTTAATCTCTGTCTGCTTCAGTTCCTCAACTGTAAACTAGGAATAATGTACCTGCTTCTTGGTTATTATGAGGACAAAATTAAATACTATTTGTAAAACACTTTGCAAACCTTAAAAGCACTATATAAATGCAAGCTATTATTAGCCATCATTATTATTAAGAACTCGAATTCAATTAATAAGTATTTATTAAATACCTACTATGCATTAAGAACTGTGCTAGGCACTGCGGATAAAAATGCAATGAATGAAACAATTCCTACTATCAAAGAGCTTACATTTTTATAAGAAAGTGGAAACCACTTTGGACGTTATAATCAAATCCCTTCAATTATATAGATTTCCCCATCCTGAGTATCAACTCAAAAGTCATTTTTGTTCTGTCCTCTTGTGTCTGAAGCTGATGTGATCATGGACTGCGTTGAGGAAGGTGGAGCATCAAGGACTAAGAAAGTGGGAGTCCCATTACACTCAGTCCTAGTCAGGCCACAACTGGATTATTGTATTTAGTACTGGGTACCACATTCTAAACTTGAAGAGCATCCAAAGGAGGTGGTGGAGGGCCTTGAGTTGATGCCATGTGAGGCTAAGCCTAAAGAAGGCCAAGAGGAAACATGAAAGCCGTCTTCATGTATTTGAAAGACTGATCACAGTATCATAGATTTAGAGCTGGAAGGGACCTTAGACACAATCAAGTGGAATCCTATATAGAGATTAGGTTTATTTTTTATTTTTTTTTTTTGCTCTTTGGCACGAGAAGGTAGAACTAAGAGTTATGTGTGGAAATTACAAAAAGACAATTTCATACTTGGGGTCAGGAAAAAAAAATCTTAACAAGTAGTTATCCAAAGTGAAATAGAGGCTTTGGGTTTGCCCTCAGAGGAGGTAAAGACATAAGTTATGTCGCAGAGAGCATTCTGGGATGGTTGAATGGATTTGACAAGATGCCCTATGCAGTTCCTTCTGACCCTGAAATTCCATGATTCCAATGGATTCCTGGTGTGATGACATTCATGTGAGATTCTTGATTTTGTTTAACAGATAGGCAATGAATTTGAGTGGTTCTAGGTTTGAAAACTTTAATTTTAGAGTTAAAGACTTTCTTGTCTTTTCCCAATGAAAACAGACCCCACAAAGGAGTAGGAAAGGCTTAGTTAGAGTCAAGGCTGAGAGTCGACCAGAATCACAGAATGACACATTGAGAGCTGGAAAGGACCCCTGGCATGATCAAATCCAACGCCTTTCTTTTAGAGATGATGATATGCCACATAGAAGTACAATTTAAGTCACAGTGCTCTTATCCCCAAATCCAGTGTTTTCTCTACTGTGTAACACTGCCTCTGAATAGTATAATTTTAGCTGTCTAAAGAGAAGCACATGGAATCCCCAGAACTCTGTGGAGTTATGAATATGCCCAGTTTGCAGCAGTTGAGTTTTTTTTTCTTTTCATTCTTTTGGGGGAGACAATCAGAGTTAAATGACTTGCCCAGGGTCACATAGCTAGTAAATGTCACGTGGGGGTGAGAAACCTGTGGCCTAGAGGGCCAGGTTCCCCAATCCTGGTTGAGGACATATTTGAACTCAGGTCCTCCTGACTCTAGAGCATGTGCTCTATCCACTGTGCCACTTAGCTGCCCCTTCTTCACACTCTTTTAATATTTTTTTCTTTTAAAATCCCATACAATTGTGGGAGGGGATTAAAAAATATTTTGGAGAAATATTGTAGTTACCAGTCTCTGGTGGTTCACTCAATACAGTTGTTAGGTTGAGTGTTTTCTTCATATGCATGAGTATATAGTGGTCTTTCTATTTCTTATTTATTCAGTATTTATTGCTGTGACTTCTATGTACCTCATGGAGTAGGAACTTGCCTTACTTGTTCTTTCAGTTTTTACAGATGGAAAGAATGGAAGCACATGTAATTATAGGTTACAAGAAAATTCAAGAGTAGACATGGATAAGCATGTGGAACTTCTGCCCTCGTGGCCAGGCATTAAAGCCTGATGAGTTATGCAGGCCCCTTGACAATCTTATGCCACTTCCCACTGAGGCCACCAGGGAACATTAAATTCACCAAGCAATGATACATAAAAAACTCTTGAGGAGAGAGGGAAAGAGAGGATAGGTCAGGGAATCTGAGGACAAGGTGAGAAGAAAAAGCAGGATTGGAATCAGTGTTAGAGCTGGAAAGGTCAAGAGCTGATTCAATTCTGGGGTCACAGATGTAGAGTTGAAAGCAGTGGTGTGCTGGCAAATGTGTCACAAATGACTCTGAAAAATAAATAAATAATAAAATAAAAATTATGCCAAACACACTTTTAACTTTAATCTCTAATATTACATTTTCTCCTTTACTTTCTTAAGTCTGGACAATCAGTGAAACAATAGCTCGAGACCTGATTTGTAGCAATTGTTGATTTCCAAGGTGTAAATGTTTGCAGTGAAAATTTAGCAGTGCAAGCGGTAAAAGCTAGCTTCTTCCCGATGGGAGCTGGAAGGGACCTCACAGGCTATCTAATCCAATTCTGTGTTGTGGGACCACAGGATTACAGATTTAGAGTTGGAGGGGACCTTAAAGGCCATCTAGTTAAACCCCCTCATTCTACAGATGAGGGAACTGAGACCCAGAGAGGGGAAGTCGCTTGTCCCAGGTCACACCAAGTAGTGTAGCTTCAGAGGGAGCATATGAACTTAGTTCTTTCACAAGAGATGGCTGGTGCTCTTTTCAGTGTACCAGTTCATTTTATGGGTGAGGAATCTGATGCCTAGAGAGGTGAAATAGCTTGCTACTGGTTACACAGGCATTACTTGATAGCACAAGGAAATATCGATCAGGTGGTCCTCAGATAAAGGACCTTTGGGCAACTTTTTTCTTCTCAATTAAACACAGATATACTTTTGACATAGCAGGAGAAGAGAGTGGAAAAACTCTAGGGAAGAAAGAAAATCCATCTTCTTGGAAAGAGAAACCTCTAGGCGACATTAGGCCCTGGTTTTGAAAAGACTGGGCAATATATCATTTAGCTGTTTCACTGAATAGTACGAAAATACTTACGACTTCAACTCTATTCTCTGCCAGCCCCCGATGGGTTAAATTGAAAGGCCAGATAACGTGCTATGATTAAATGGGCTGTGTTCCTAACATAGAAAAAGCATAGCCCAGTTCCCTGAGAGGAAAAAGCTCTCTCTGGAGAAATGGTCTGGAACAAGCCCACTGAGAAATGAATAGTCTTATGTGATGCCCCCATTTCCCTCACTCCCCACCCCAGGGGAGACACTTTTCTGATGTTCTTGGGAATGACTAAGCAACTCTTGCCCAGTTTTCTCTGTGGGGGTGCCAGGGCTGCTGAGGCTGCACCCCCATCTTTCAGCTGCTCTCTACCCATCTCCCCTCAGGGATAGGTTGAGCTAAGCAGCCACAGAGGCCTTTGGCTCCAGCGAGATGGGTATTAGACACTGGCTTTTTAAACCCAGTGCCCTGACTTCTCCCTTGGCTTTCTGTGGCTATTGTTTTGCATTTCCCTCAGGGTAGCTTCCATTGCTTTCTGGTTATAATGATCTTTCCTTCACGCTGATCCCCAACTGAAGGAAAAAAAAAAAAGGAAAAAGCTCCAGGCTGTGTTTGTTTTGGGCTGGGATTTTGAAAGGAGGTTCATTTAACTTCCAAGATGAACATTTCTCAACATCCGTTTGTTTCTCCATGGGTAACATGGGACAGGAAAAGTTGGGGTTTGATTGTGGGAGTGGGCATCATCCAGATTAGGGGATTAAATCCGAGTAGCAACTCTCTGCTTGCTATTTGCTCTTTAAGGGCAGCTATGTGGCACAGTAGATAGAGCTCCACCTTTGGAGTCAGGAGGACCCGAGCTCAAATCTGGCCTCGGACACTTGAAACTTACTAGCTGTGTGACCCTGGGCACGCCCCTTAACCCTGATTGCCTCACCAAAAGAGTGGCCAGGAAAGCTATTTGCTCTTTATAGTTAGCTGTGTTTGTGGATTCTGTTTATTTACTAGCCAATCAGCTCCTCACTCCTTTTCCTACCTGCTCACAACCCTGCATCTCAAAAAGGGTACTTGACATCACCATCATCACCACCACCACAACAAAGTTCAACAAATCAGATGTGGTTTTGAATCTACTAATGAAAATCTTGCAGAAGCTTGTAGGGGGCTAGATGAGAACCAGTATCCATCAACCAGTGGGCATAATTGAACAGTCCAGAGTACACAGTGTGTCTAAAGGGTGTAGAATGTGACTCCAAATTATAGCCTGTGAAAGGTCACAGTGGAATTTAACAGACTTTCTTTCAACTACCAGTGCACTGAATTCGTAAATGAAGGCTGCTTGTGTTCCCAGATAGTGACAGGCAAGATTGCACTGCAGTAGTGAGGAGAGGTAGTCAGAAACTAGCCACGTGAGCAAACCTAGACAGGTTCTTCAGGTATTGGTATTGTTGTTCTAGCCTACATAGGTAAGGTTCATTATTGTAGTCTGTAGTTGCAAGCTACCTGACTGCAACAAAGCTGAGCTGAGCTGAGTCAATTCACAGAACCATCTCTACCCATCATAAGCATCTTTTCAGAGAAGAAATATGATGGCATTTCTATCCCAGCTACAAAGTGATGGTGTTGGCTAGAGATTGACTTACTCATTTTTTGCACTTGCAGATAGAAGATCTGGGACCGAAGCCAGTGGTGATGAGTGCTTGGAAGGGGATGGCTTCCTAAAATCAGCACTGGTTTTGAGAGGAATGGTAAGTGAAAAAGTAATGAAAATGACAGTGAAGGGGAACCACATCCTCACATCTTTCTTCTATTTCTTCCCAGCATGGGGTTCACAAAGGCTGCTGAGACAGTTCTGAAGATGGGAAGTGATGAATTGGGTTTGTACAGTAACAAAAATCTGACCCATATTTGATGTAAGTGGGCATGAGTAATGGATGTGGGGTTTTTCCTCTCCTGCAATATGGCATCTTGATCTACTCCTGATCAATTCTTCATTATAATTGCAATTGCAGTGAGTGACCACACCCTCTAACTTGGTGTCTAGTTTGGGATAGAGATAGGAATGTTACTCCCTCTTCTGTGAAGTCTATGTTTCCACTAATGTGCCTCCACTTTACCCTTGGCCAAGAAGAAATCTGAACTTTTATGGAGGAATTCAAATCCTTTCCTGTGAAGAGAGAAAGAAAAAAGGGCAATGTTAAATTCAAGGTCACATTCTTTGGTCCCTGATCAATTTTGGGGTCTACAATAACAAAATAAACACATTTCACTGAGAACAATCTATCAATAAATCAATCAACAAAAAATTTTAAAGTAATTAATAGGTAACAGACATGGTATTAAGGATTGAGGATACAAAGATAAAAGTAAAGCAATTACTGACTGTAAGGAGCTTACATTCTAATGGGAGTTACAACATATTTGTATATATTTTTACATGAACATATACATATATGACACATACATATGCACACAATATAACATGCACAGGCAGAGTATATATACTACATGCAATTTAGTGTATATATAATATGTAATACACATAAATAATATATAATTCTATATGTGTATATGTTAGGTGGTTCAGTGGATAGATTGTTGGGCCTGAAGTCAGGAGGATTCATCTTTCTCAGTTCAAATTTGGCCTCAGACACTTACTAGCTCTGTGACTTGGGAAAGTCACTTAACACCCCCCCCAACCCCATCTCAGTTTCTTCATCTGTAAAATGAGCTGGAGAAAGAAATGACAAACCACTCCAGTATCTTTGCCAAGAAAACCCCAAAATGGAGAGTTGAACACTACTAAAATTACTAAACAACAAATATAGGTGTGTGTATGTATACAGTATATACATATATGTACATATACATATATATTATATATAAAATACAAAGTATTTTTTTGGTAGGGAGAGTACACTAGCAGCTGGGAGGATCAGGGAAGGTTTTATGTGAAAGGCAGTGCTTGAACTGTCTTGAAGAAAAACAGGGATTCCAAGAAGCAAAGATAAGGGGGAGCACATTCCAGGAAAGAGGGACAACCAATGCAAAGGTAAAGCATGCTGATGTATAAAAGAGCAAGTAGATTTTCCTCTTTGGATCAAAGAGTATTTGAATAATGGATAAGAAAACTGGAAAGCTTGAAATAGACCAAGTTGTGAAGAGCTTTCAGTGCCAAACAAAAGAATTTAAATTTGATCCTCAAGGTGGTAGAGAACCAGTGGCTTGTGTTTATCAAGCAAAGTGATCTAGTCAGACCTGAGCTTTAGAAAGTCACTTCTGTAGCCATGGGGAAGAAAGATTCAAGGTGAAGAGAGGTGATGAAAGGAGGCAAAGGAGACCAAATAAGATGTTAGTGCAATGGTCCAGACAAAAGGGGAGGAGGGGAGGATGGTAGTTGTGTGAGTAGACACAAAAACACATGTTTTCTGCTTCCTAATCTCGGCCACCTTAATGTAATATAATGCCACTTTGATGATTTGAGTTTTTTGTTTTGTTTTGTTCTGTTTTATTCTTGTCTACTCTAAATGAAGTGAAGGTTGGGGATGAGGTGGAGGAAATCAAAGAAAAATATTTGATATATAAAATATATATAAAAAAAATCACTTGTTTTTAACTTCAAGGACCTGAGATTTCATTGGTTTGGGCAACCCATTCACCATGGATGGCAATTCTTCCCTGATGGCGATGGTGTTGAAGAGTGGCTGTGGCTAGAGAATTTTCCTTCTGGACAACCCAGAGTTGAGCCTCTCTGAATGTGTTTAGGTTAGACCACAGACAAAGGGCGTGTAATCTGTAAGTGCTCCCCTTCCACTCACCCCAAAACAAAAGCAAAAAACCTTCCCTAGATGGATAAAACCTGCCAAAGGTTATGCCTCGCTGGCATTGTCACCTTTAAGACACCAAGGTCACTTCCACTTCATGATGAGACTGACTTTGGTGGAGGAAATTACATATCTATCACCACTCCCCCTAAAAATAAACAAAAACAAAAACAAAAACAAAAAAACACATGAATAAAAATGACTAGGAAAGCCAGGCTAAGTTGTAGAGAGGGGAGTAACTGAGAAAGGGAGATAGTATGTCTAGAATGTACTTGAAACAATACATGTGATGGTACTGCATTGGACCCAGATTGACTGTCACCCCACATTTCTTCATTCTGTTTCCTCTTCTGCCCAGAAAGAATTTTCCATCTTGATCAAAGGTATAATTTCCAACATAGATTTTTAAGCATTCTTTGAAACATAAGTTTTAGGACTCAAATCTATTAAATACCAAATGATGGACCTTTTACTTCCTTCTTTACCTTTATTATTTCCTAAGCCCCTACTTATGTAAGGCATCATGTTAGACACTATAGAGACAAGTTCATAAGATAAGGCCATACCTTCCAAAGGGAATAATTAAAGAGCATTGATTCTTGTATTCATTGATTTATGCAACGATTATTAAGCACCTGCTAAGTGTAGAACATTGTACTAAAAGCTGGCAAATATACAGAGTTTAGATAAGTCATGGTCCCTGCTCTAATGGAACTTAGAGTCTTAGATAACACACACACATTTATAATATTCAATATTACATAATAAACATATTAGAGATCTGTAAAACAAAGTGCCATGTCAGGTTTAAAGGGGATGTAAGCTCCTTTTGTGTAGGAATCATTTCATTTTTTATTTGTATACCTAGTGCATGCTATAGGGCCTGGTAAATACTAGGTGCTTAATAAATGCTTATTGACATAATACATAATTGATTAATATGTTTGGGGGAATAAGAGAAGGCTTCATGGAGGAGTAGGTATTTGAGCTAGGTTGCAAAGAATATGTAGGGATTCAACAGGTAAAGAGGGTGGGGAGGCATTCCAAGTATAATGACAAGGATGAACCAAGGCATGGAGGTCAGAACCGGCAGAATTATAATGACAATTGAAGAAACATCATGCACACAATCAAATTAAATTAAGAAATTATGCCACACTGTATATGCCAAAGAACTGCATTATGGGAGGAGCAATGGAGATATTGTATGATTTGACAGGTGGGCTCAGTGGGCAATAGTAGAAATTTCCACTTTTCCAATAAATCAGGCTTCATTCCACTGAACTGGTGAAGAGGGATGAGTTACTTCACAGTTTGGCCTAGCTAAGAGCCAGCTTTCTGCCAGAAGGGGATGATCAGGCAGAGCCACAGCTGGCTCCAGGATACAGGCTGTATTGTCAAAGAGAGGGGCAGAAACCTGATGGGCCAGATTCTCACCCTGTATAGTTCCAGGGGAAACTCTTTAGCGCTCTTCTGTGTAGGATTCCAAGCCCCATGCTCCATATCACAGGATTGTCTTTCAGAATAATATTAGAATAGATCATTGTTTGAAAACAAAGCTTGGGTTTGTACCAAAATAGAAGAGTACATGAAACATTGAAGAGAAATATTAAAATCCCAGGGGGCATAATATTTACCAATCTATTTTCACAAAACCATTTCCTTTTATTATTCTAGCCTCATGAGATCTCTGTCAGGAGCACTAGGCATGAGATTAAGTGCCCTTAGATCTATCACTTTGCATAAATCACTCTCTTAGTCTGATTTCATCCTCTGTAAAATGAAGGGGTCCAGTGGGATGATCTCTAAGGTCCCTTCTAGCTCTGATGTTCTATAATCTGTGAAATCAGATCTGATCTAGAACCTACTCATCTTATGTCTGGACAAATGACCCTATTGGCCTCTGTGCTAAATTCTCTTCCCCTCTTATCATTCCCAAGAGTAGTGTGACTTTAAGGGAGTTTCAGCAGAAGCTGGAAAGATGTCTTTGAACTGATACAGGATGAAGTGGGTACAACCAAAAGAACAATTTATACAATGACAACAATATTATAAAGAAAAACAACAAAATTTAAGGACTTTGGGACTCTAATGGATGTATGGGAAACCATAATTCCAAAGGACCAAAGATGAAGCATACTACTCACCTCCTGCCAGAGAAATGACAGACTAAAAATTCAGACCAAGTTATACATTTTTGAACATGGCTGGTGAGGGAATTTGCTTCACTTGACTATGAAGGTTTTTCGTTTTCTTTTCAATTGTTGTTATTATTCATGGGGGTGGAGTAGGAGGAGAAGAAAGAGGGCAGAGAAAGAAAAAATAAATGCTTGTTAATTGGAAAATAATAAAATTTAAAAAGATAATTTCCTTTAACCTCCTCCCTTTATAGGTACAGAAATTCAAGCCCAGGGTGGTTACCATGACTTTACCGAGGTCGCACATTTAGCTCAGAAGTGATTCCACTTCCTTCTTCCTAATTGTGCCCCATGTCATTGCAGCTAAGCATTGCTTCCCATTCACAGGCTAAGTACACGTAAGAAGGATCCAACCCCAGCTTTGCTGAAATTCCAGAGCCCTGGAATCAGCAAACCCTGATCCTCTGACAGGGAGGGACAATATCTGAGGATCCTCAGATTAGATCAGGACAGAGTCCTCTTTCTCCTTCCTTATCTATCTGAGCAGTGCTCAGGAAACTTTGTAAGCTTAGCTCTCATTCTTGTCAAAACTTAAAGGATTCATTCTGTGAGCTCGCTATACTGCTGCTACTACACCGATCTTCCTTTGGTGGTGGTGGCCACCGTGGTAAATCTCCCACCATCACCAAAAGTTGCATCAATTTGTAGTGAGATATTATTATTATTATTTTTTTACTTACTTGTTTATTCATTAACCTACACTCAGTTGAAATTTAAATATGGCTTTTCTTGGTCATAGTCAATCCGTCTTCATTCATTTACATGACATTTGCTTTGGACACTGTAGCTAATCCTAGCCCTTCCACCTCTGCTGGGATCTTGAGCATCCCCCCCCCCCCCCCCAAGGCACATACCTCATTAGTCCCTGGACATAAGATCATGGATCTTGAAACATAAGGGACCTTGTAGATTAGTCAGCCCAATGGAAACATGTTTTGAGGCTTATGGTGCTCAAGTGACTTTCCCAGAGCCATATAGATGGTAACAGTCAAAGCCAAGATTCCAGCCCAAGTCCTCTGAATCCAGATCTAGCCTCTGTTCACCCACCATGGTGCCAACTCCCTACTACTCTTTGAAACTAGCATATTCACATCTGTGTTGCTTCTAGGGCTATTGCCAACATTACAGATTGAGGGCACACATTCAGAAAAAGAGGCTATAAATGTAAAGAGAGAAGGGAAAAAAATCTCATTCATGATACCCTCCTCACCTCTACCCCCCAGCATTAAAACTGCTAGAAGAAGTTTGCTAGTATGGTTCTGATAGGTAGAGAGAAAGATCTGTTTCTGAACTTCCTAATGAATCAAACTTCCCACTTCCACTGTATTAAAATCCATCCTCAGCTACTTTCAGCTAGTCAGCATTTGACTACTTTTTTCCTAACTTAAATCTTAATTAGCATTAAAATCTATTATTTTCTTAAGGGAGGAGAGTTTTGAGACTTTCAGACAACAACTAATAATTGTATTTACCTCCACCTTGATCTGAAGGGAAATACCCTTCAGATTCCTACCACCACTCTTCAAATTTTGAAGTTCTGAGGAAGGAAGTGTAATGTGAGAGGCAACTCCTGGTGCCAGCCATACACATGGCTGGAGCAAGTGAATAAGAAAGGCATAATTGCATCCAGATATGTCAGAAAACTGCAAGTTTCCCCAGTGACTTAACTGTTATTCTATTGGTTCAAGCTTTAAAGATCTAACCTAACGAAATCCAGTTTTGTTGAAGACTGCTTCCTGTAGTGTCTTGAGTTAAAGATCATTGCATGTCACTGGTTTTGTCAAGAGATGAGACTCAAAAATTTATGTCAGTGACTTTGGCATTCCTGCATCCCATTTTGTCTGCTCTGTGACCAAACCAAAGCATTGTATTGGAACAGGAGCAGATGCTCATTCCCTACACCCCCCTCCCTCCCCACCCCTCGTATCCCCACTCCCCACCCCCAACCAGTGATTGGGTGCTCCACCTATCAGTTTGTCATAATAAGCCAACCAGAATTCAAACTAACTTTCCCAGCATGATATAAAAATTACAGTACATTTGACCTAAATAGCAGCATAATCGTGCTATTTTTAATTACACATTGGCATGTAGCTTAGGCAAATGTGAAATATCTGTATACTTTAAGCTAAGTTCTCTACTGGCTATCATGGATAAATTCTAAGGAAGTAAAGGAAAATCAACAGCCTGTCTTCTTCAACTCCTCTGCTTCCCTTCTTCTTTCCCTAAAAGTACCTCTTTACCCTAACACATAAACATTATTCCTTTGGTAATATACCTGTATCCTGGATTTTCTGGGTTAGTCCAGAATTCACGAAGAGAGAGTATATATTCAATGAGGCTTTGCCAAAGAAATATCCCTTATAACAATGGTTCACATCTAGATAGACCGTTCCTCAAAACTGTGTGAGGCAAACATTACAAGTACTATTGCCACCCATCATTTTTACAGATTAGGAAACTGACACTCTGAGAGGTTAAGTGATTTGCTTGTGCCTACACAGGTAGCAAGTGTCAAAAGATTCAAACTCAGCCCTCCTTCTGCACACTGCCTTCTGATTCTTAGTTCCCCATTCTCCCATGCTAGAGTCTATGTAGCTCTTGTCTAGTTGCTAGTAAAAATAACTGAAAAAGAAAGCAATCACTTAACTATAGCCAGTGATTGCATTGCTTTGAACTGGTTCTGTCTCTCTCTCTCTCTCTCTCTCTCTCTCTCTCTCTCTCTCTCTCTCTCACACACACACACACACACACACACACACCATACTTTATGTTCCCCATCTCCATGGAATATAGTGTCTACATGGGCAGAATCTACCATTGCTTAGGAGGGCCCTGGTATTTCCTTCATGCCGAAGACACAAGAATGAGCAATTTCTGGTAACTGCTTAACCCTTGGTTGACTCCATGAACTTGCCTTCATCTTTCTGGGATCATATTTATACAACCAGTACTGAGATGTCTGGTATGAAATAACCAACATACTGCTTGTTTACTGAGTATATAGATTGCCTCTAATGTACTAGATGGACTATGTATTTTGATCTCAGCTCCAGATTGCCTGGCTTTTTCCCCCATCTATCTATAAAAGTAGATTGATAAGTTCCTTCCATGTTGTTAATTTCCTTTCCTCTCTGCACTTAATTTACATCCTGAAACTTTCTCTTTGCAGTTGTATTTCTATGAATAGCATAATCACTGCCAAACCTATCACGCTTTACAGAGGTTCATTGAACCAACATGGCTCCCAGAGCCAGAAAGAAGTTGCTTTCCCTCCATCATTTCCACACTCACTCTGAATGCTAAACGTGAGGATAGGCTGGAAGACATAAAAACTAGTTAGTAATAAGTGAAGAGGCAATGAGCTCAGGGTGCATGGGGTGTTCAAGGAAAGACTAGCACCTCTGGTGTGAGGGCTGCCAAGCCCTTTTCAGGGCTGCTTATCCACCTTTGGTGTCCATCTGACATCTGGCTCTTACCTTTGGCTTCAAGAAGCTATGGTATGTGCATTGGTCACACCTCAGCAAAACGGTCTTGGCAGAGGGGCTAAATCAAGTTAAGGTAACTAATAGGCCTGAAACCCCTCCATGAGTTAAAGGAGTGTCTGCTCCAAGCATGTAAAGACTTCTCTGGTGTAATAGGCAGACGTGAACATTTTGTTTCAATATGCCATGAAAGCAGAGGAAGCAGGTACTGTAGAACACTTAGACCTTTGTCAGACACCCAAGATGCTAAGATCATCCACTGTATCCTGGGCCATCACCAGTCATATTGACTTTTGTCTTGTCACTGGACTTCAGTGACTCTGGAAGAAAGAGTGAGGCTGATGACTTTGTGCATCTTTGCCCCACTTAGATCATTGGATTTAGTTGGATTTATGTTCGAGTTAAAAGGCATCACTTGTGATATCATTTTGGTCTTCTTCAGGCATGAAGGACAAACAACAACTACGATGGTGGTGCTGGTGGAAAGAACATTTGAAAGTGAATATCAGGACGTAAAACGGGCAAGAATTTTTACCAATTTAATGCCTGATGGTTAGCAAACAGGCCTCATCTCCAATAATACCAGATGTGTTGTTTCTGTCTATGTATGATTTATACCAGACTCATGATTTTTATCACCAACTATGAGATCAGTGGATATGCAGGTCTTTCAAAATAAAGACACTTGTTACATATTTGATTCCTAGGGGTCCAGTGAGACTAGATTAGATACTGTCTGAGAAGAGCATTATGCTTTGGAAAAAGTAGTATACAAAATTAACAGAATTTCAAAAGTCAGCTAACCCAACCCAAATTGAACTTTTTTTTTTAAATGTCCTATTTATATAACATGTTAAAATTTGGAAAGGCCCTTATATGCATTGTATCTTTGGACCCTCACAACAACCCTATGAGATAATTGCTATTATCTCCATTTTACAGATGAGGTTGAGGGAGCTTATCCAGGGATAAATAAGTGACAGCTAATAAGTGCCTAAGGTAGAATTTGATCCAAAGTCTTCCTAGAACAAGTCTGGAGCTCTATGTATTATGCCACTGGTATTTAAATATGCCTAATACCCTTGACGAGCGATCACAGAGCCTTCCTTAAAATCTTCCAGTGAGTTAGATACCTACCACCTTCAGAGATAGGCCATTGGGTATTTCAGATTTAGGATCAGAGGGCCAGGGCTTAAATCCTGGCTCTGCCGCTCACTTTCCTTGTCACCTGGGGCAAGTCATCTTTACCTCTCTGGGCCTCAGTTCTTCAGTTGTAAATGAGAGGTCAGATTATATGGCCTCTAAGGCCCCTTTCAGCTCTAAATCTGATCACTTCTGATTATTAGAAAAAATTTTCTTACATTAAACTGAAATACACATCTCAGAATCCCCACTGCTCATAGTTCTGGCTTATGGAGCCAAGCTGAACAAAAGTAGTATTTCTTCCACATGACAGACTTGTATACACATACACACATACATGTATATATAATGTGTGTGTATGTATATATGTGTGTGTATACATACACACGCATATATATATATATGCACACACACATCAATCATAACTGCCTTTAATCTTTTCTGGGCTAAACATTTGTATTTCCTTTGACTGAACCCTATCTATCATTATATTGAGTTATTTTACCATTTAGATAGACACTTTGGATATTCTCCAACTTATTAATGTGACATCCAAAACCAAATAGAACACTTTAGATATGGTATAACCAGGTAAGAGTAAAGTGAGACTATCACCTCACTCATTCTGGACTTTTCCTAAAAGATTACCTTTTTTGGCTGCCATATCATGCTCCTAACTTGTAATGAACTTCTACTGCATTAAAGAACCCAGGTGTGTTTTTTTTTTCCATAGATAGAATCTATTAACCAGCCTCTTTTTCCACTAAGCCCTGAAAGTCACATAACTGGGTCTGATTTTGGGGATTGACTCCAAAAGATCAGTTTGGTTCTTTGGCTTGTTTGCCATTAACCAAAACTTACATTGGGAAATCTCCAAATATTCTTATGTTTAGGTTTCCAAAAATGTATGCAATAGAGTCTGTAGCTCCTACACAAGCACTCTGTAATAAAAGCATGTTGGGTAGAGGACAAAGCTCCCCCCCAAAAAAATTTCAGAAGATGTAATCATTGGAACTCATAAACAAACACATGAAAACTCATGAAATACTCATAGTAGCCCATAAACTCCTCTTGGAAGGGAACTAAACCTAGGGTTGCCATTGATGCAAAGTGTTGAAATTCTAGTGAAACCCCTGCCCCCTACACAGTTCCTCTTAGACTCGTAGTGCCATCTTATGATTTTGACTCCCCCTCTAAGACAAATATACTTCAGGACTACTAATTAGGTACCCCTCCACCTTCTTTCACACCTGTCCTATATAACTGTAAAAATGTGAATATTGTGGAGGGGGGATGTCATGGTGCCTATCTCTTGTTCCTTCATGTTGTCATGATCTAACTGTGAAAGGTTGTTTGGGTTGGTTGTAATCATCTTTTCCTTCCTAGAGAAACACTGGGAATTACCTCTTTCTCTCTCAATGGTCAGATCTCCAAACTCTCTACCTTGAATATGTTCTAGAGGAAACTCCCCAAGGTTGGAAGAGCCCAAGAAATATCTCTTCTCTGCAACAAGTCTAGATTTCATGATTATACTGCATAGAAAATTTAGATCTCTGTCTCTCTTTTACAGAGGAGGTTGGGCATCAGTACCATTGTCCATGAACTCTCCCCTCAGGCCACATGGTCAAGCATATTTCTGCTTCTTCACAAGCTCATGTTACTCCATCCCTTCCCCAAATGCTCTGCTCTGTCTTTGGGTCCAGGAACTCGTCTCTTGGGTTACTTAGGCTGGAGCTGCATATCATGCTTCTTCACCATTAGCTATTGCCATGTGGAATATTAGGGAAAAAGAAATTCCCCTCCACTCCCCACTTACATACTTTGAAAGAAAGTGACAAAGGACAAGGTGGAAAAGGACTTAAGCACTCTTCCAGCTCTCTTTTATAGGCCAGCACAGAGGAGTTACTTCTCTAAGTGGATCTCATCTTCTTAAGTGCACTAGTCAATCAAATAATGTTAGGGGCATTCCCTGTCACTTGAAACCAATCAAGAGTTGACTTTATCCTATTGTCAAGATATTAATAATCATATCCATATATAGAGAGAGGTGTCTATTAAATATTATTAAATAAAAACAAAGGCATTCTGCCTATAAAGTCATCAAACTGAACTCATCGAGAGAACTCCCTTGATCAACACCCTATCTATCAGGCTAATAATAGACACCCCCCTCCCTATTTTGTACTTCTGAAAATAATTTTAAAAATGGGAGTGTAAGACTTTATATTTCTCTATTCTGTTTTATTCCAGTGTTTTAGCTATGGTTTCTTTGGGCCCTCACTGTCGTCATTGAATGTTTGTTCTATCATTATTTGTACTATCTGCAAATTTGATAAGTGTGCCATTTATTCCTTTATCTACTTCTGTGATATATATGTTGACCAGGACAGGGGAAAGCATAGATTTCTAAATAACTCTAATAGACATTTCTACTCAAATTGTCATCAAACCAATGATGATTATCCTGGGGATATATCCATTGAATATTTATTAAGCATTTCTTATACATAGAATATTGTGCTCAGCACTGGGGATTTGGAGATAAAATTAGAGTAATCTCTGCTTTCTAGGAGCTTATGTTCTATTCCACCTTATATTATTATTATTTATTTTTTAATTTAATTTTTAATTGATGGAACAAAGCAAGCATTTCCATAACATAGTACAATAAAAAAGATGATTACATGTGAAACTAAATCTATTATGTACAACTTGCTATTCCTTTCAAATGTACAACAAAATTATCACGTAAATTTCTTTTTTTCTCCTCCCAACCTTAGAGATGGCTACCATTAGACACAAATATAGATATGTAAAATTATTCTATACATACTTCTATTAATTAGTTCTTTCTCTGGTTGTAGATAGCCTCTTTCGTCATATGTTCTTTATAGTTAATTTGGGTATTTATAATAATAAAAATAACCTATTTGCTCAAAGTCATTCTTAAAACAATACTGCTGTTGCTGTATACAATGTTCTCTTGGCTCTGCTCAGTTTGCTCTTCACTCTTTTGTGCAAGTCTTTCCTTGTTTTTCTAAAATCATTGAGCTCATCATTTCTTATAGCGCAGTAGTATTCCTTTGTAGTAGTAGTATTATTTGAAGGAGACAGTAGTGCCACATCTTCAAAATTGCTTTTAGTCTTGTAGGATAAGGAGGAAAATCATTGAATCAGACCAGAGTACCTTTATAATTCAGTAGATAGTTTTGGAGAGTTATTGCAAAAATTCGTCACCCTGAAACCAACCTAGTATAGAACCTCTGTGACTTAATGAGGTTGATTCTTGGTGAGTAGACAATGGTCCATCACTGGGTTCATCCTCAAAGCCCTTCCAGAACTTGCCAGAGCATGTACTTTGTTGGCATTTGAAAACCTAGGGACACCTCCACATCAGGAGGAGTAAAGAATTCATTACTTGATTGACTGGAGTAGGACTTTAGTAAAAGAAAGAATAGTTATCTGCAAGAAATACACATTTGGTAGAGTCAACAGCCAGATGGAACCCTGGACCAAGCAAAGAGTAGCAAGTGTTGTACCAGAGCATTCTACTCTTCAAATAACCCAAACCGTAAGACTTAACTAGTTCTTCATTAATACCTTTGGCCAATAAATTAATGAGGTTAATGACTTTAGTGGCTACTGCTATACTCCAGTGAGAGAGAAGAGAGAGAGAGAGAGAGAGAGAGAGAGAGAGAGAGAATATGGAAATAAGTTTAGTGCCTTGTCTTGTCAGCTTTTGACAAAAGCAAAAGCATCGACCCTGCCCCAATCTAAGGTAGAGGTATATGTAATTTTGTGCTATGTATGAAGAAGTTCTGCAGATTGAAGTGAGAGATACACTTATGTGTGTTAAGGTTCTGTGACTGTTTTCATTATTTTGGTTTTGATGTGTGGCACTCTTGTTTTTTTTAAGCTATTGGTGAGGGGGTAGCCCCCCTTCATTTGATGGGCCAGAGCTTCCACCTTTCTTCATGCTTCCATTGATTTTTGTCTACACTCATTCTGCATTTCTCCTTTCCAATCTATTTGTCCCTCCAACCTTAAATGTAAATTTATAGTTGCACAGTTGAGATTTCCATGTTGTTGTAAAGGAATATTCTGGTTACTTAATGGTGTGGTCTAGTTGAAATTTCAAGATTATTTTAATACCCAACAGAAAAAAACAATCCAGACCAAGTAGTGGTGACAGATAGTGACATCACGGGGTCACATACATTTTAGTTGGAATGGACCATAGAAGACAATGCCATATTTTATATGTGAGAAGACTGAAGCCCAGAGAGATTAAATGCATTGGCCATGGTTTCTCACGTACCACAGTGGTATGCAAGTTAACTAGGACAAAGTAATTAAATTTATTGACTTATACAATAAGGCTTTACAGATGTTTATATCCTTAAAGTTTTTAATATGTAATGTGTCCTCCTTTTGCTGCAGTTACTTGTCTTATACAATTTAGCATTGAGTTTCCAAGATTCTGACACATTCCATCAAAATCCTGGTAGCTGTTGTCTATAGACCTCCAGGTCACTCCCCTTTCTTCTTCAATGAGTTCAGCTCACATTTTTTCTTTCCTCTCTAACTCCTGCCCTCATTCTAGACTTACAACTTATGTATTGACTTTCCTTCAAACACTTTAATTACTAGTTCCTCAACCTATTAACTTTCCACGACCTGCTCCCCCACCTCTCCTCAGCTACCCATGGCCATACCCTTGAACTTGCCATCACCCACAAATATCCCACCTTCATGTTGAAGAATCCTGAAATTTCCTTGTCTGTCCACAATCTGTTGGCTTTCTTAAGCCTTCTTTTACCAAACCCTACTCTTAGTACAAACTATGACCTCCAGTTCCTCATTCTCTCAGTTGTCTCCCAGGCCCATCACCCCTGCCCTAGCCATTCTCTCCTTTTCCCCCTATCTTGACCTTTTGGTAAACCAAGAAATTCAACTGTATGTTGTCTTCCCCTCTTGAGCTCCTGACCCATATGGCCAAATATATCCTATCAACTTCAGCCTTGGGTCACTCCCACCATCCACTACCTTTTCTCCTACACATATGCTACTGAAAGAAGATGGAGAAAATTACTGTCTGGGTCCACTACAAATTCATGTTGCATAACCTCAACTAGGCCCTTGCTGCTACTTCTTTTATCAGCTCACTACCCTATTCTCCCCAGAAGCACCTCTAAACCTTTTCATCCCTCCTCAAATTTCCAGTGGCTCTCCATTCTTCCACCCTCTAAGCTGAGAACCATGCAATGTCCAACCCAATTGTTTCCTACTCATTTTCACTGACCTCTCTGCAGCATTTAACGAGGTTGATTACCCTCTCCTTGATACTCTTACATATAGATTTCTGGGAAACCTGTCTCCTGGTTTGACTCCTATCTATATGATCACTCCTTCTCAGTTTCCTTTTCTGGATCCTCTTCCAGGACATTCTCTCTAACCATAGGTGTCCCACGGAGTTCTGTTCTGGGCCCTCTTCTCTTCTCTTCTTCTATATTACTTCACTTGGTGATCTCAACTCCCATGGATTTAGTTACCATCTATGCTGATGACTTTAAGCCCAGCACTCTAACCACTGTGCCACCTAGTTGACCCTGCTACTTCTAAAGACTTCCCCTCTCAGATTACTTTCCATCTATCCTATATAAATCTTATATGGCCTAGTTATTTACATGTTGTCTCACCCATTAAAATGTAATCTATTTAAGGTCAGGGACTCTTTTTCCTTTTCTTTGTGTCCTGGTGTTTAGCATAGTGCCTGGCCCATAGATATCATTTAATAAATGATTATTGACTAATTACATTTGCTAGTTCTATTCCTATCTCCCCCTCTTCAGTCTCCATTTTTGGATCATTATTCAACTCTTACCCTTTAAATGTGGTTGTCTACTCAAGCTCTGACCTGGGTATTCTGTCCTAGTCAGCTGGTGACCCAGTATATAGAACACTAGAAGATCTTAGTTCAAATTCAATCTGATAATTATTAACTGTTTGATCCTGGACCAAAGTCAAACCTTAACCTTTACCTCAGTTTTCTTAACTGTAAAATGGAGATAATAATAGAATCTACCTCCTGTAGGTATTGTGAAGATCAAATTATATATTTGTAAAGCACTTAATACAGTACCTAGCATGTTGTAGGTACTTAACAAAATCAACCATCCTTCCTTCCTTCCTTCCTTCCTTCCTTCCTTCCTTCCTTCCTTCC